>NC_036874.1:20159717-20213311 GCF_002910315.2 Salvelinus sp. IW2-2015 | reverse complement strand
CACACACACACACACACACACACACACGGGATCTACAGGGGATAGGAGTGTGAAGGATGGAAATACAGAACCAATGGAAATATAGTATAACCATAAGTATGAAATTAAAATGTATGACTTGGTACAGCTCCACTTGATACCCAATCAGTATACCTTCAGCAGAACCCATGGTGGATGAGTTACAGTTTTGGACCAGTCCTACTGGGCCTCCCTGTCAGAGTGAATCTAGTTGAGGGGGCCTGACACAGACCCTATCTACCAGGCAGCTCCCTCCCACCCCCTAACCTAGCGCCAGGTTCCTCATCCTAGAGAGGCCTAATTGGGATCTAAATGTTTCCAGCATAGATATGCCAGCCGGGCCTAAACTGAATTAGCTCCTCCTCTGTGCAGTGTAATTCAGTGTGCCTGGATCCCACACTTAAAATGCAATTACTCATCAGACAGGCTTTCCCAGTCATTCTGTAATTAGTGGTGGTCAGGGGTCTTATCCAAATCAATATGATATGGCTGGAGACTATGAATTATCCTTAGGAGATTATTGTTAATGGACCTGTTTTTCTGTAACATCGAAATGGAGTTCATGATGTGAAAAATTCCAACTGACTATCTTGCACAATGAATGAATCCAACAGGAAAAGGGTTGACATTTCAAAAAGACTGCAGAGGAGAAAACTCTGATGAAGATCTGGGGTCTAATGAGGTGAAACATTATGAATGTTGAAGATAGAAATGTAATGAATAGATGAAAACAATTCCCTATGCTACCGTACAGAAAAACGTATTTGTTTTTTAAAATATACTGAGTATATAAAAAATTAAGAACACCTGCTCTTTCCATGACATAGACTGACCAGGTGAAAGCTATGCTCCCTTATTGATGTCACTTGTTAAATCCACTTCAATCAGTGTAGATAAAGGGGAGGAGACAGGTTAAATAATGATTTTTAAGCCTTGAGACAATTGAGTCATGGATTGTGTGTGTACCATTCAGAGGATGACACTTTCGACACCTTGTAGAGTCCATTTAGTTTTTCTGTGAGAGAAAGCAAGCGAGCTAGAGAGCCAGGATGAGCCATCTGAAGGTGAACTGAGTGGGAGTTTTATTCTGTGCAAGCTCTGAGACGAGTACACTGTACATTTTTCATTAGGGAGAATGTGGGAGACAGAAAGGAGAAACATTGTGGAGGTTTGCAGGAGGTTCCAGAACTTGAGAACAGTTATTTTTAAAAACCTTTGTGTGTCTTACGAGACTGAAGCAATTAAGAACGAAAAGGCCATAACAGGTTTGTAGAGGAATAGGTTATATGGTCCAGATAGACTATCCCACTTCTATTCACATCAGAGACTATCTGCAATGACTGTGTGCTCTGAGAGGGTGAAATGTAGTGTAGGGACAATCAACAGGAATTTGTGTTTTTGTACAAGTTTGTGTATACATGTGTGTGTGACAACATAGGACCTGACAGACCCCCTGCACAGTTGACCCGCTGAGCAGAGCCATGTGTCAAGGTCAGTGTGCACGTACACTGAGTGACGACACAGAACTTCTACTCTGCCAAACACTGTTCACTCTGTTTTCCAGCAGTACTGTAAGTTCAACAGAGAGCGTAGGATGAGCTTCTGCCTAACAGCCCTCACATAAGTAACCTTACACCTACCACAGTTTATCCAATCTACAGTTCAGCTTTATCCAAGCAAAACGCTCTTCTCATACTTCGTGTGTCTGTCTATAGTCGTCTAGCCTTGATTATCTGGCCCCACTCTTTACTTGTTTGGGAACTCTTTTCCCAATGTCAGCCTGTGACACAATGCATAAACCTTGTGACCAGTTGAAAGCTGAGGGAAGCCAGCCAGGGAGAGGAGCAGTGACGAGAGGCAGAATGTCCTAAGGACTCATAGGCTGTGCCAACTGGAGTCTGTGATAGGAGCAGCCAAAGTCAACATGCCCCGTCTGCCAGTGAAACCAGAAGGAAATAACACAGAGGAGGCAGGCAGCTGCATGGAGCCCTGTCTCAGTCTCTGGTTGGAACATAGACCACCAAGACCAGCACAGACCAGACAAATCTCTATATCCATCATCTAGTGAGCCAAATGGGTTAGATCTACAGTACTCTAGATAGACCCACTTAAAATCTTACAATCTAAAACATACAACACACTACTGTGTTTTATGGGAATATTAATAATGCTTTGTTGGCAATTAAAATCTTACAGTATGGGATGGATTTCATTCTCAGATGCTTTGGTGGCAATGAAAAGGCTATGAGAAGGGAATGTCAATTTAAAAGGCCCAGTGCAGTCAGGTTGGAATAATACTGTGAAATTGTGAAAACTTTCATAATGGCATTTTAGTGTAAGAGCTGTTTGAAGAGCCCTAGAAATTTCAGCCTGTTTTGGTGGGATGGAGTTTTGTCCTTTCTGGTGAATTAGTTAACAGACAAATAAGAAAGAGAGTTCCAAACCTCTGCCAATAACAGCTAGCTTTCAGTTTTACCCTCCCCACTCACTCACTTCACTCAGTCCAAGCAAAATTCTTGCTTGAGAAATTGCTAAGAAGCTTTTTTTGTTTCTTTTAGACCATTTTAAAGCTGCAATATGTAACTTTTTGGGCGACTTGACCAATTTCACACAGACATGTGTGTTATAGATCTGTCACTCTCATTGAAAGCAAGTCTAAGAAGCAGTAGATCTGTTCTATGTGCGCTTTTTCTAGGCTTTCTCTTCATAAGTTTTGTTTTTGCGTCTTTTACTTGCGGTTTTGTATAACAGCTTCAGACAGTTGAAAATACAATATTTTTGGTTTTGGAAAATACATTGCAGTGGTTTAGATATTACAATGATTCTCTACTATATACTTGCTTTTGTCACAAATGGAAATGAGGCGAACTATTAGAATTTTTGCAACAAACATAGTGCATCTTTAATAAAATAATCACAGCAAGGTACTTAATTGTTACCCAGAAATTATTTGATATTGAGATTTAAAAAAAACATCTGTATTGGACCTTTATGTTCTTTACATTTTCCAGTTTAGTTTGTCAATATATTTTTTTCCATAAACTTTTTTTTTGGTTCTCTACATTTAGAACTTTCACATAGAAATGAAATACAACAATTGCCTGTCATAGTGCGTTTCCATTGAACTACCGTGTCGATGAAAACAGCTGGACGTAATGACGTCACACCTTAGAAAAAAGGTTTTCGCAAAAAAACTAGAATGTGGATTAAAAAGTGTGCTTGAAGTGTTTCCATTATCCTACTAGGCAAATTGCTCATTAATAAAGTGGTGACAGCATGAATGCCCTCCCACCTATCTGTTTCATGTCTCAAGTAGCCCGCAAAAACCTGCATGGATAGAATGCAAGAATTTTCTAATATTTGCCATATTCTAATATTTCTCACGTGCCTACTTATTGCCACAGTAATTTGTACTAACCTAGATCTAGAGCTAAAACAATTTGATGGTGAAACTTAAATTGCAATGTGAAGTAATTCAGGCATTCTTGAAAGTCAAGACAAACTTTTTCCAGAAAATAAACATTATTTTATAGTTGAACAAATGGATTTTGCAAGCAGTAGGCATTTAGAATCAAATGTGAAGTGGAGTGTTATAGTTACGGGATAAAATCACGTGCCCTGTGTAGGCCTACCTTCAAAATTATTCGGCAATAATAATTGATTTGAGAAACACTGTTTCCATGATCATTTGTCACAATAAAGTTAAAACAAAAGAAAAATCCACCCCTGCCGAACCGATCAATGTATTCAATCTTTAGAACATTTCTACATCTGCCGTTTCCATTACACGTCGCAATGATTTTTTTGTTGTTGCAACATTGCTTTTGTCGAATAAACCTGGGTCATTAGATCCCTTTCCAGTACACAACACACTGACGTCAAGCGCGGCAGTAAGAACGCCATCTGCACCCATTCAACATAAATCTAGGCTATATGTTATTACTTCTAAACAAAATAACTTTTTAGGATTCTCACATGATGTTTTCATTCTTGCTTGAACAGTCGCTAAGATTATATTTGGTTGTGATCTTTGCAAAATATCTATTTTGGATGCAGCAGTTGTTAGCTGGAATGCTAACGCTCGTTGACATAGGCTGTAGCAAAAGCTAGCCAAAGAGCCATTTTACCGTTTGAAGTCTTTAAGAATAATGCAGTTGATTTGCGATGATGACACATACATTATATTAAGCAGGACATTCATACGAGCCTTAAAATCCAATTATAATCCAAAAGTAGTGTGACATGCTCTCATAAGCAACATGCAAACGGTCTTTTTTTTGCTGGCATTCTAAACGAACTCCTTGTTCTGCCACCAACTTGTGCGGCAATGTTTGTAAACACAGAAAGGGGTCTATGGAAACTTGCCTAGTGTCACCCCATACACCTGAAAAGCAAACACCCTTTAAAACTAGATTTAGGGTTAACCAAGCACTCAAGTCATGTGCTTGGCATTCTGTCATGGACATAATCAACATTTCCACAGAGGCCATACCACAATAATTAACAATTTATGAAGCATCACCGGTCAGACAATTGTCATATTTAAGGCATATGTTTAACTGAAACTATCAATTCAAAGGTGGTTTAATTTGAGTAATGCCAAAAGAAGTCTTTACATCAAGGGAAAGGGATCAACAATTGGGACTACTTTTACACAACCGGTACCTAAAAACTAAATATTACATCTATGGCAGTGTAACTCAGTCCCATGTTCCTCAGAAACCTTCAGTGACTTCAGGTTGTTTTAAATAACATGATCAATGAATATCAAACAAGTGCAGGTTTGATTTTGTACACGATAAATAGACTCATGGATAGGCTACAGTGAAAAACAAAAAGTTGCAGTGCCCCCTTTTGGCCCTCTTCTGTCCCCATCCATCCCCAGTGCCTCCCCAGTCGAATCTCTGAATGTGCTGTGAGGACCGTGGGGTCCCCTTACAGTAGCAATCTGATGGAAATGCTATCATAATCCCAGCAAATAGATAAGATTTCTCCCTCTGGTGAACTTCCCAAAATAAAAGAGACCTTTGGTGTCAATAAGGATCAACAGCATACTGTACAATCAACAACATCCAGAGGACAGGTTTATTGGTCACATCACGTTCACTCTTCGCAGTTCTCAAGTTTCTCAGAGCACAGGGTAAAGCTCTGAGCAACCTCAGTCCGTTGATTAGAAAATATCCTTATAACATTGCTGTAGTGTACTGCAGTCTCCTGTGTAGTATGGTATCTGATAACAGTAAAGAAAACAATATTTAAGGCGCTTCAGTTCCACCTAGTGGGCAACATGAGCACTAATCTTACTGCAATTGTGAAGAAAGTATACTGTAAAGATGATTTTTTTTAATACCTTCATGGGATTATGTTGATGATTTTATTGAAAAATAATTTTCAGATACTGTACCTGTATAACCAAACTATGAAATTAGCTGAGACACTCCTTGTGACATGCTACTGTCTCGCTACTGTCATCATTTAACACAAAATGTGGAAGCCACGTTATTGCAGGTTTGAATTTATATCTACCAGAAGCTCTTTTTGAAATGCATTAATATAAAAAGGCACTCAATATTGTGGTTCTCAAAAACACCCTTGATAATTCTTCATTCAATACTGAAGGATCATCCCTTGACACCATGCTTGGGTTAATTCATCTGTATGGGCAATGAACCATAATACATTATGCTCACATGCAACATATACTGTACAATACACTGAGTTTCCGTGACAGACTGACCAGGTGAATCTAGCTGAAAGCTATGATCCCTTATTAATGTCACCTGTTAAATCCACTTCAATCCGTGTAGATAAAGTGGAGACAGGTTAAATAATGATTTTTAAGCCTTGAGACAATTGAGTCATGGATTGTGTGTGTAGGGTGAAAGGGCAAGACAAAAGATTGAAGTGCCTTTGAACGGGGTATGGTAGTAGGTGCCTGGCGCACCGGTTTGTGTCAAGAACTGCAACACTGCTGGGTTTTTCACGCTCAACAGTTTCCCGTGTGTATCGAGAATGGTCCACCACCCAAAGGACATCCAGCCAACTGGAATGTTGTAAGCATTGGAGTCAACATGGGTCAGTATCCCTGTGGAATGCTTTCAACACCTTGTAGATTCCATGCCCTGACGAATTGAGGCTGTTCTGAGGGCAAAAGGGTGTGCAACTCAAAATTAGGAACGTGTTCTGTACACTTTAATGTTTATCAGAATTTAATTATTGTCTTCAATTTCACTTTTAAACAATCAAATTCACAATACTCAAATGTTTGCACTGGGTCGGCAGGTAGCCTAGTGGTTAGAGAGTTGGGCCAGTAACTGAAAGATTGCTAGATCAAATCCCCGAGCTGACAAGGTAAAAATCTGTCGTTCTGCCCCTGAACAAGGCAGTTAACCCACTGTTCCTAGGCAGTCAATGTAAATAAGAATGTGTTCTTAACTGACTTGCCTAGTTAAATAAAGGTTAAATATTGTATTTTTATAATTAGTACAGTTCAGTCAAGATTCTTCAATAGACCACCAATTTAAACATTTCACATCTCTTAAGTACACCAATCTTTTCACCACGAGTGAAACATATTGATCTTATTTCAGTCACATTGGGAAACTTCATATCCATTAACAGGTAAATAATCTGACATGAAATTATGAAATGTGCAACAACTCATAATTATCATATTTGAAAGCAATATCCATTGAATTATAACCATTTAAAATATCATCAAACACCAACATATCGTTCTTGAAATGCATTGTTATAGAGCTGTACACTAATGACTGATTAATTAACTGACTCAGTAACATCGTGGCAACATATGGCATTTCTCAGAGCAGAAGTGAAAGGTTCAGAATCCCACTTCCTCACCTAAACCCCTGTAGACTTCAAGGGACAGTTTTCCAGCCACAGATTAAGCCTGGGACTAAAAACCATGGTCAATGGAAAATCTCAATTGAAATATCGTCTTAGTCCAGGACTACGCTTTAAGCATCAGCTGTCAGAGGAGCTCACAGATCACTGCACCTGTACATAGCCCATCTGTAAACTGCTCATCTATCTACCTCATCCTGTATTTATTTATCTTGCTCCTTTGCACCCCAGTATCTCTACTTGCACATTCATCTTCTGCACATCTACCATTCCAGTGTTTAATTGCTATATTGTAATTACTTCGCCACCATGGCCTATGTATTACCTTAACTCCCTTATCTTACCTCATTTGCACTCACTGTATATACTTTTTTGTTTTCTTTTTTCATACTGTATTATTGACTGTATGTTTTGCTTATTCCATATGTGTCGAATTGCTATGCTTTATCTTGGCCAGGTCGCAGATGCAAATGAGACCTTGTTCTCAACTAGCCTCCCTGGTTAAATAAAGGTGAAATAAAATCATCTGTGTCCGAGAAACTGCTCCCAAGAGATTGACACTATCGGATCAGAATATGTCACCTCACTGCAGATACAAGCATGTACTAGCACTGACCCATGACTATAGAAGACCCAGAAACAGGGCTAGAGATAGAGCAGAAACACAGATATCTTTAGGGACAGGGCATGGTGTAGCACCAGAGTTAAATGGGCTAAGGTTGGTGTTGAGAGCACTGTAGTACCATTTTCACACTCCTGAGCCAAACTGAGCCAAACCAAGTCTGAGCTGTACTGCCCTGAATATGCATCCACCATAGTTTCTGGAACCGTGCTGGCAAGGATCATGTGAAAAGAAAATATCTGAACCAGTACGGTTCAGGTCGGCCCTACGTGAATCAGGCATAGTTGGGGTAGAGCTAAGCCTTAGGTTGGGGTAGGTAGGAGGTATTACAACTGACCTCCAGGGTTCAGAAATATGTAGTTAGAGCAGGGGGTAGGTTGATACTTCACAGTCCAGTGAGCTTTAATCAGGATGTGTACATATTACATCATTTCAGACTCGGAGAACCCCCTCGAGGGTGTGCCCCCCTGGTTTATCTCCCTCACACACCGTCTCTCTAGGGCTCTGGAGAGGGTCACTCTTAAAGCTCCAGAACTGCGGGAGCTCAGCCAATGAGGGGGAATCCCCAACCTGCTGCTTTGGCAGCAGCTAATGGGGATCCATAATAAATACAAATACAATCAACTGGAACCAGGCCTACTTTAACAACATGGGAATCCCAACTAATATATTATTGTAAAAGTGAGGTAATAAGCGCCTGTTATCAAGTCTTTGCTATAGTTCACTAATGTGCATTCTGGGACAAACCGATGCTCATCTCAGAAGATTGTGTTAAGGTAGACAGAGTTAAGTGCAGTTTTGCATATAGGCAAATAAAATAATTGAATGGCTAAATCAATAAAACATTCTCAGTATGGATATTAAAAGCCCCTTAAAAGCATCCAATAATATCTAACAATGTAGTGATAACCATACCCCATGCAGCCAAGGTAGATAATTAATAACATGTAAAATAAATCAAAACAAAAGATTAAACACACCAACAGAGACCAATGCAAAAATGCTTACTTGTATTTTAAAGAATTATAATAAACTTCCACACAACATCTTACAAGCCCATGGTGACCCCATGGGGGGCTGTTCAGCTGAAGTCTCGGTCGGGAAACATGAGAGGGGCGAGCAGGGTCCAGAGGTAGAGGCCCAGGCCCAGCCAACTGGAGCTGATCTTCACCCACACAGCTGGCATACTGCTCTGCATGGCCTGGGTGGTGGTGTCAGGCCTGAGGAATGAAGGGAGAAGGTGTCAGTTTAAAGAGTGGATCTTGATAGTATTTCTATCCTTGTCTCACCCCCTTAATTTAGACTGATCTGAAAACACAGAACAGGTCAGAGCAATATGGTGGATTAACGCTGCCTATTAGTGACTTGCTTTCGCAAAGCTTTCACACAAAGGCTATTGAGGTTCACCCAAAGAGATATCCCTCCTGATCCCATGGCTTTCAAACTGACAAGGAATACATACACAACATACCCAATATCACACCTAGAAATATTGTAAAATGTTCTAACATTTCTATAGAGCTGTGGCTCTGATGGTCAGCTGTTGCTCTACTTACTGGTACCAGTTGGTGAGTGTCATCATGATGTAGAGGGAGGCCAGGCAGAGGTGGAAGTGGAAGAAGGAGTAGCTGTAGGTGACCCCCTCCTCCTCATTATCCACGGCACGTCGCACACCGTCCTCCCCTACCTCGCCCTCTCCTCCATAACCCCCGCCCTCCTCGGTCTGCATCAGCTTGTTCACCTGGGTGTTGCTGGACGAACGGATACTGGGGGAGGGAGTCAAATCAAGCTTTATTTATACAGCACATTTCAGACATGGAATGCAACACAATGTGCTTCACAGGAAAAAAATAAGAAAATAAAAAAACAGAACTATTTACTACACAACAAACATAAGAGGATAAAAAACAAAAGCATAACAATAACAACTGACTAAAAAGCACCCTAAGGTAAAGCAAAGCTAAAAAGGTGTGGTCGGAAAGGAAAGAGAATGGAAAAAGTGAACGAGACAGACAGAGCAAGGGAGAAAGAAGAGAGAAGGGGAGAGAGCATGGGAGATCTATTAAGATCATAGCATAACGGACAATTCAATAAGCAGCCATGATATGGATTCAAATTGGAGTAGCTAGCTACCTGGCATAGAGAGTGCAGAAGAGGAAGATGACCAAACCCACAATGCTCTGGGCGTCCCACCACTGCACCTGTCCTGGGGCACTGGTGGGTGTGGGCTCACTGGAGCTGACATTTGACACCAGACTCAGCAGGCTGGGGTTACACTTACGGTCTGAGAAAGACAGACACAGCAAATCAGCCATAGAATGCAGGATAGTTATAGGGAAGAAAAAAAAACACATAGTGACCTGCAGTCTTGAGGAAGCCAACAGCCAGGGCTCTAAACCAACTATCACAACAGATATGCCAAGTGTCTCTTAAATACAACACTTGAGTGCAGGCTCTTGCAGAGACACCCCAACACCTGTCTGAGCTTATCCACGGACCGACTACAAGCACAAGCACGGGCCATAAGTAGGACCAGGAGTTTTTCCTGACCATGTGACTTAACAAGAAAACAACTCCAGGCCCTAGTAAATGTAACGAGTTGGGGAAGGTGACGTGAACTACCAAAGTCGGCCAAACTCACCAGTAGGAAACACTCATAGTGCTGCAGTGGTTTGGAAAGCAAAGATAAACAAACTGGAGGGAGAAAGTCAAAATGACAACAATGGCAGAAACTCTGTTGAAACTGGAATGGGAAAGAGGCTGAGACTCACTTGGGTTGTTGGTCATGGCGGACCAGGTGACATACATGGTGTAGAGGGAGATGAGAGAGGCCTGGAGCAAACCAGACTGGGGCTGGGCTTCCTGTGACACACAAGAACATAGGCACTGGTAAACACATGTATGCAGTGAAACAAATTCATCATCCTGCAATGCATACAATTGTCAACACCGTTATCAACGAAAACGGACTAATAAAAGCATTCCCTTACCAAACATTGTACAAATTATTACTGATGTAATTGCTAAAACTGCCCTCCTTCTCAAATGAAGGAACAATGAAACCGCCACAATACCTGTACTTTGGGCAGGACGGAGACGATGGAGATGATAACGCTGAAGATGAGGTTGAGGCTGATGAAGACCTTGTGCTCAGTGCAGTCGTTAGGCTGGGTGTAGTAGATGTAGAACAGCACCACTGAGGTGAAGGCCAGTGCGTAGTGGAGGAAGGTGAACGACAATAAGCCTGAGGGAGAGGGGCAACATGGAGAGGGTCGGTAAAAACAGTCATGTATGACAAACACCCCCATACTCTTCAGATGCATATACTCGTTCTATGTTCTTCTAGAGCAGCGGGGTTCTTCAATCGTGGTCCTGGAGAGCCACACGGTGTGCAGGCTTTTGTTCCAGTCCATTACTACTAACACCACATTCAACGTATCAAGGGTTGATGATTGGTTGATTGGTTAGTTAAATCAGGTATTAGTATATGGCTGGAACAAATGTATGCACACCCTGAGGGTCTCCAGGAGCAGGGTTGAAGAACCCTGCTGCCCTAGAAGAATAAACACAGTCATGGTAGTATAACTTCTTGAGCAACGTTAAGGTACTATGTCCTCTGGAGAAAGTACTGTAATTGTACCTGCAAACCAGCACTTTGAGTTGCCCTCCTCGGCGTTCCCCACCCATATCTTGTTCCAAGAGTGTGCAAAGTCGATGAGAAGGATAAGCTGGATGACGATGAAGATGAAGGAGCCAACCACGCCAAAGTAAAACCATACTGCCAGGGGAGAAAAGAGGCAGATCAATAAACAAATAAATACAACCAACTTCCTAGAACCCATAGCATGTTGATTGACATCAAGGTTTAACTAACACTACAGTATTGTGAGGGGATGAAATGTGAGTTTTCCATTGTTTATAAAAGTATACACCACATGACCAAAAGTAGATGGACACCTGGTCGTCAAACATCTCATTCCAAAATTATGGGCATTGATAAGGAGATGGTCCCCCCTTTGCTGCTATAACAGCCTCCACTCTTCTGGGAAGGCTCTCTACTAAACTCAGCAAAAAAAAGAAATGTCCTCTCACTGTCAACTGCGTTTATTTTCAGCAAACTTAACATGTGTAAATATTTGTATGAACATAACAAGATTCAACAACTGAGACATAAACTGAACAAGTTCCACAGACATGTGACTAACAGAAATGGAATACTGTGTCCCTGAACAAAGGGGGGGGTCAAAATCAACAAGTCCCTATCTGGTGTGGCCAACCAGCTCATTATCGTACTGCAGTGCATCTCCTCCTCATGGACTGCACCAGATTTGCCAGTTCTTGCTGTGAGATGTTACAACACTCTTCCACAAAGGCACGTGCAAGTTCCCGGACATTTCTGGGGGCAATGGCCCTAACCCTCACACTCCAATCCAACAGGTCCCAGACGTGCTCAATGGGATTGAGATCTGGGCTCTTCGGTGGGCATGGCAGAACACTGACATTCCTGTCTTGCAGGAAATCACACACGGAACAAGCAGTATGGCTGGTGGCATTGTCATGATGGAGGGTGATGTCAGGATGAGCCTTCAGGAAGGGTACCACATGAGGGAGGAGGATGTCTTCCCTGTAACGCACAACATTGAGATTGTCTGCAATGACAACAAGCTCAGTCCGATGATGCTGTGACACACCGCCACAGACCATGACCGACCCTCCACCTCCAAATCGATCACGCTCCAGAGTACAGGCCTCGGTGTAATGCTCATTCCTTCGACGATAAACGCAAATCCAACCATCACCCCTAGTGAGACAAAACCGCGACTCGTCAGTGAAGAGCACTTTTTGCCAGTCCTGTCCAGTCCAGCGACGGTGGGTTTGTGCCCATAGGCGACGTTGTTGCCGGTGATGTCTGGTGAGGATCTGGTGTAGCCACCAGCTGCATTACGTACTGCAGTGCATCTCCTCCTCATGGACTGCACCAATATTTACAACAGGCCTACACGCCCTCAGTCCAGCCTCTCTCAGCCTATTGCGGACAGCCTGAGCACTGATGGAGGGATTGTGCGTTCCTGGTGTAACTCGGGCAGTTGTTGTTGCCATCCTGTACCTGTCCCACAGGAGTGATGTTCGGATGTACCGATCCTGTGCAGGTGTTGTTACACGTGATCTTCCACTGCGAGGACGATCAGCTGTCCGTCCTGTCTCCCTGTAGCGCTGTCTTAGGCGTCTCACAGTACGGACATTGCAATTTATTGCCCTGGCCACATCTGCAGTCCTCATGCCTCCTTGCAGCATGCCTAAGGCACATTCACGCAGATGGGCAGGGACCCTGGGTATCTTTCTTTTGGTGTTTTTCAGAGTCAGTAGAAAGGGCTCTTTAGTGTCCTAAGTTTTCATAACTGACCTTAATTGCCTACCGTCTGTAAGCTGTTAGTGTCTTAACGACTGTTCCACAGGTGCATGTTCATTAATTGTTTATAGTTCATTGAACAAGCATGGGAAACAGTATTTAAACCCTTTACAATGGAGATCTGTGAAGGATTTTCCCGAATTATCTTTGAAAGACAGGGTCCTGAAAGAGGGACGTTTCTTTTTTTGCTGAGTTTTGATGTTGAAACATTGTTGCGGGGACTTGCTTCCATTCAGCCACAAGAGCTTTAGTGAGGTCGGGCACTGATGTTAGGCGATTAGGACTGGCTCGCAGTCGGGGTTCCAATTCCTCCCAAAGGTGTTTCTGTATGAACCTTGCTTTGTGCACTGAGGCATTGACATGTTAAAACAGGAAAGGGCCTTCCCCAAACTGTTGCCACTAAGTTGAAGGCACAGAATCATCTAGAATGTCATTGTATACAATAGCGTTAAGATTTTCCTTCACTGGAACTAAGGGTCCCAGCCCGAACCATGAAAAACAGTCCCAGACCATTATTTCTCCTCCACCAAACTTTACAGTTGGCACTACGCACTGGGGAAGGTAGCGTTCTCCTGGCATCCTCCAAACACAGATTTGTCCGTCGGACTGCCAAATGGTGAAGCTTGATTCATCACCCCTCTGTTCCAGAGTCCAATGGCGGCAAGCTTTACACCACTGCAGACCATTTTTTTTTTTTAATCACTTCAGCACTCGGCGGTCCCGTTCTGTGAGCGTGTGTGGCGTACTACTTCGCAGCTGAGCCGTTGTTGCACCTAGACGTTTCCACTTCACAGTAACACTTACAGTTGACCGGGGCAGCTCTAAGCAGTGCAGAAATTTGACAAACTGACTTGTTGGAAAGGTGGCATGTTGAAAGTCACTGTAAGGCCATTCCACACAGTAAGGCCATTCTACCGCTAATGTTTGTCTATGGAGATTGCATGGCAGTGTACTTGCTTTTATACACCTTTCAGCAATGGGTGTGGCTGAAATAGCCTAATCCACTAATTTGAAGGGGTGTCCACATACGTTATATATACAAAAGTATAACAGTGTGATTATTGTGCTTTGCCTAAAGGTTCACTTCTGGCATATTCAGAGTAAAATTACTTTCCCTCTCCTACTTCCTTTATCAAATATCGTGTGGCTATTTTCGAATCCATTATAATTTTCAGCTTGGTAATAAATAGGATAAATAAGTGAGGGATGTCCTATTTTAGTTTATATAAACACAGTGCAGACTATATAAAAAAGTAATTGCTTTCTTTCTTGCAGTAAACAATGTGCTTGTTCAACAGAATTAAATTGGCTTTTACATTCTTTGATTACTTCCCAGTAATTGGCTATAAGATTAAAATCAGGTTTGGTGAGCCCTCAAAGGCAATTTTTTTTATTTGTCTGATTGTGTTTGTTCACAAGAGCATAAACAGCATACTTTACATATAATAACTCAATCACTATATGTTGAGGATCTTTCAGAGGGAAAATGTTTTTCACCGATGCACTGTACCTTGAACATGATAATGTTCCTGCTTTGCTAGTCGTTTGCCAATGATTAAGCCAGTGCTGTCAGATGTCACTTGACAGTAATTTAAAGTTTAATCAAAGTACCAGTATGGAAGGTTCCATCCGGGATGAAGAAGGCTCCCACGGTGATGCCGACCAGGATCAGAAACTTAAAGAACCAGAAACTGGGGATAAAACACAGGTTTCACAAAAAGAAACATAGTACATCAAAAAAACTGAGTATTTTCATGAGTCTTCTCTAAGAGAAGCCAGTAAACTTCAGCCTGAAAGTTACTAAAAGGACCTATATATGATTTGTACACAACTTATTACAGTACTAACCCAAAATGGGTTGAAATTACATATCGACCGGTTTCTGATTGTAATGAGGTCACTTCAAACCATTTTGCCTCCTGGGAACGCAAGAGGTGAAGGGCATGGTGGTAGGGCGGCAGATAGACTAGCGGTTAAAGGCGAGCCAGCAACCGGAGGGGTGCCAGTTCGAATCCCGGGTCTGGCGGGAAAAATCTGGAGGGAAGTAAGCTGGAGGGTTGCTGGTATCAAATCCTCAAAGTGCCTGCCGATGTGCCCTTAAGCAAGGCGCTTAAGCCACCACAACACCTGCTCTGCGGGCGCCCAGTGTTGCAGCCCCCCGCTCCAACCTGTATATGTGTATACTGTTCGCTGCTCTGGCACCCCAATGGTGGAACAAACTCCCTCACGACGCCAGGTCAGCGGAGTCAATCACCACCTTCCGGAGACACCTGAAACCCCACCTCTTTAAGGAATACCTAGGATAGGATAAAGTAATCCTCCTAACCCCCCCCTCCCCCTTAAAAGAGTTAGATGCACTATTGTAAAGTGGTTGTTCCACTGGATATCATAAGGTGAATGCACCAATTTGTAAGTCGCTCTGGATAAGAGCGTCTGCTAAATGACTTAAATGTAAATGTAAATGTCTTTCAGAGAGGCTGGGAAAAAGCCGAAGTCAAATTTTGGTTGGACCTTGTGTACAATTGATGAATGAAGTGATCTAAATCTTAATTGGAGCTCACCCATTCTGAATGGATGCACGCGGGTCTTTGCTGCTCTGGACACGGACCATGATGGCTGAGAAGAGGAAGAAGAAGCAGGTCATGGCGAAGCACATGCGGTACACCGACTTGTAGCCCACAATGACATCACAGTTAAACTGGTTCTCCATGCCTGGTATGGTGCTCGCACCCTGACAGAAGCCTGGGATCTAGAGGGGGAAAGGATAAAAAGGGCATTTCAATGTCATTTTGAGTAGCGTTTCTAAAAAGACATCGTCACAGAAAGTGCTAGAACAATTTTTTGTTTTACTCATAGGAAAGGTGGACTAAGGTATTTTGTTATGAGAAATTATAGTAGCCCATCTTTTGATTATAGCTAGCTTAATTTCAGTCAACTGCTCCTGCTGAGGTCAGGTTCCATTCTACATTAGCTTCTAACTTCATCCTTCTGGCCAGCTAGTTATAGCTAGCTACCTGGCTAATAGTCAGAGCCCTTGAGCTACCTAGAAAAACAATTTCCATTTTTTCAATTGAACCTTTATTTAACATCTGACTGAAATATCAGCGACTATTTACCAGTTGTACACTCATTCTCCGAGAGTAAGGGGGCTTTTGTTTGGGGGATGTCTGTTGACACGGCATGAGTCGAGGGATGTTAAAAAATTCCCACTGTCAGCGGCGTCTCTCTGCCACTTGCCACTGTAGGCCTGGGCTGAGGTAGTTTGTTTCACCTCTCGGCCTATGTCGTGGGCGGAGTTTCCCGTTGCACAGAGTGGTGAATGAATGCACTGCTAAACAAGGCAAATCTGGGGTAGCAGGCGACCATAACGAGCAGACATGAATCATTCATGATTCCACTCGTTCGCAAAGGTAGTGATCAGAACTCAGATCAAAAAGCCTTCTGAGCATTGATCAAAGCAATAATAAATGGGTAAACGATAATTAACTAAATAAAAAAGGTGAGTAAACCCTATTTCACAAATAAAAAGATGAGTAAACGGCATTTACCCTTCACTACATCCCTGGTTGGGTCTGGTAAAACCCATTCATAAACATCAATATCCTGCCAGGCAGGATTACATTTAAATTTGCTCTGAATTTTAGCTATCGATGTTACATTTGGCAGCACTTCAGTCAGTTCTGTACCTGCTTGGCTGAGTGCCAGTGTGAGTGGAATGAGCAAGCTTGCAAGACCAAAATATTTCTCTAATATTTTTCATATTAACATATTTGATCGTTTTCTGTTCTCCTCTCATTTTAATTCAGGTACTTTTCAAGTACAAATTTGAGACAAGGTCAGATTTTCAAGGTATTCCAGTACTTGAATTTCAACGTGCCAAATTCATTAAGCACCTTGTGCGAACCCTGACATTTTGTGTGTCCTTTAACCAAAATATCACAGATGAGACAAAAAAATGTCAGGGTTCGCAGAAAGTGCTTAAAGTACTTGAATTTGGCACGCTGAAATTTAAGTACTGGAATACCTTGAAAATCAGACATTTTCCTCAAATTGGTACTTGAAAAGTACTTGAATTAAAATCAGTGCCAGTTTACCGTGGTAAATCATGTTTGTGTCTGAGATTGAGTCTGACTAGTAGAAGAAGCGTTGTATTCTCTTCCCTAGCAGTTGAAACTCAAACATAGAAAAACAACCTAGCTTGTGAACAAAACAATGTATACTAAACAAAAATATAAAACGTAACATGTAAGGTGTTAGTCCCATGTTTCATGAGCTGAAATAAAAGATCCCAGAAATGTTCTACACACACAATAAGCTTATTTCTCTCTAATGTTTTGACCAAATTTCAGCCCTGTTAGTGAGCATTTCTCCTTTGCCAAGATAATCCATCCACCTGACAGGTGTGGCATATCAAGAAAATGATTAACCTCTACGGGATCCCCCCCCCCCCCCCCCCCCKAACTGCACTGTCCAATTTACAGTAGCTATTACAGTGAAAGAATACCATGCTATTGTTTGAGGAGAGTGCACAATTATGAACTTGAAAATGTATTAATAAACCAATTAGGCACATTTGGGCAGTCTTGATACAACATTTTGAACAGATATGCAATGGTTAATTGGATCAGTCTAAAACTTAAACTGCTGCCATCTAGTGGCCAAAATATAAATTGTGCCTGGGCTGGAATAATACATTAAGGCCTTTCCTCTTGCATTTCAAAGATGATGGTACAAAAAAAGCACATGTTTTTTCTTTGTATTATCTTTTACCAGATCTAATGTGTTATATTCTCCTACATTAATTTCACATTTCCACAAACGTCAAAGTGTTTCCTCTCAAATGGTATCAAGAATATGCATATTGCTGCTTCAGGTCCTGACTACAGGCAGTTAGATTTGGGTATGTCATTTTATGCGAAAAAAGGGTTGGATTCTTTAACAGCATGATCATTACACAGGTGCACCTTATGCTGGGGACAATAAAAGGCCACTAAAATGTGCAGTTTTGTCACAAAACACCACAGATGTCTCATGTTGAGGGAGAGTGCAATTGGCATGCTGACTGCAAGAATGTCCACCAGAGCTGTTGCAAGATAATTTAATGTTAATTTCTCTACCATAAGTCACCTCTGTCATTTTAGAGAATTTGGCAGTACTTCCAACCGTGTAACCACGCCAGCCCAGCACCTCCATATCTGGCTTCTTCACCTGCAGGATAATCTGAGGGGGTGCTGAGGAGTATTACTCTCTGTAATAAAGCCCTTTAGTGGGGAATAACTCATTCTGAGTGGGTGAGCCTGGCTCCCAAGTGGGTGGGCCAATTCCCTCCCAGGCCCACCCATGACTACACCCTTGCCCAGTCATGTGAAATCCATAGATTAGGGCCTAATGAATTCAGCCAGGCAGTGTTGCAGCGCAAGGTGGAATAGGCTATTTAGGATTCGTGATTCTTTGACTTTGTGCGATTAATTTACAAGCTATGAAACTAAACAGTGGAAATACTTTGAAAATTAATTTTACTATAAATGTGCTCATACTTACTATTTTTATTCACAAATGCAAGTAAAATGCTCGCACTGTTAAACCCCGACCTCTTACAGACATCTTACCCGCCAATGCCAAAATCTACCGGCATTTGGCAGGTGTAAATTTTAGATTGAAGTGTCCATTCTATAATTTATGACATTATTCTGGTCTAATTAGACAAGTTCACTTACAATAGCCTACCAAAATGTTGGAAATTATAAGCAGAAACATATCTAAATTAGGCAACAACAAAAAATCCTGCACCCTCTGTCAAAAAATCGTTACGTCATCTTGGACTGTAGCCTAAGGGCATTTTCGATATTTGCAGGATAGGGTCGGATGCGGGCCTCAGACTTTCACTTGATCACATATAGTCGGGTGGTTGCGGATGGCTTACTAGCAATTGCGGATGGATTATCACTAAAGTCCCTGGTCCAGGCTGAATCACATCCGACCATGATTGGAAGTCCCATAGGGCGGTGCACAATTGGACCAGTGTCGTCCGGGTTTGGCCGGGGTAGTCCGCCATTGTAAATAAGAATTTGTTCTTAACTGACTTGCCAAGTTAAATAAAAATAAATAAAACATTTTTTTTTTTTTAAATGTGTAATTGCAGGCAGGTGCGGTTGAACAAACAGCTGAACAAACAGCACCACTAACACACTGACAGGAGTGTCTTACTTTTTGGAGCTGTGCCTCCATGCCAGGGAGGATCATGATGACAGACACCAGGGTCCCTAGGAGTAGAAAGAAGGAGAACACCAGCCGGGTGACGGTGGAGTTTCTGGAGGAGGGACAGCAGCCACATAGCAGACACGGAGCGGAGCCACACAGACAGGAGGCCTAGTGGAGAAAGAAGCGAGAAAGGAGAGCACACATTGAACAGTAGCCTGGTGGAGGTTCCAGAATGAATACATCTGAACAACGTTGTTAGTCACTTGTTTTATGAACAGATTGTATGCTAATGTCTTGGTGGAATCTCAGCAACAAGACACAATTACACATGGGATCATATAGCAGGATTGAAGGAGGAAGTCATTCTAATCCAAGATGGCATAGCAGTCGGACGTGTGTTTGTCTTGTCCCATGTTAATTAAGTCTGTAACTAGTCTGTTTTTCGTTTTTTTCGTACATATTTGAGATACGAAAAGCGATGCCCTCAATCTCACACATATTATCAAGGAACCTACCAGGTACAACCCTAAATCAGTAAACATGGGCACCCTCATAGATATCATCCTGACCAATTTGCTCTCCAAATACACCTCTGCTGTCTTCAACCAGGATCTCAGCAATCACTGCTTGCGTGCGTAATGGGTCCGCGGTCAAACGACCACCCCTCATCACTGTCAAACGCTTCCTAAATTCTAATCGACCTGGCCCGGGTATCCTGGAAGGACATTGACCTCATCCCTTCAGTAGAGGATGCCTGGTTGTTATTTGAAAGTGCTTTCCTCACCATCTTAAATAAGCATGCCCCATTCAAAAACAAATGTAGAACTAAGAACAAATATAGCCCCTGGTTCACTCCTGACTTGACTGCCCTTGAAAAGCACAAAAACATCATGTGGTGTACTGCATTAGCATCGAATAGCCCCCGCGATATGCAACTTTTCATGGAAGTCAGAAACCAATATACACGGTCAGTCAGGAAAGCAAAGGCTAGCTTTTTCAAACAGAAATTTGCATCCTGTAGCACTAATTCCAAAAAGTTTTGGGATACTGTAAAGTCCATGGAGAATAAGAGCACCTCCTCCGAGCTGCCCACTGCACTTGAGGCTAGGAAACACTGTCACCACCGATAAATCTACGATAATCGAGAATTTCAATAAGCATTTTTCTACAGGGGGCATTTTTATACAGGTAGGGGTAGCCATGCTTTCCACCTGGCTACCCCTACCCCAGCCAACAGCTCAGCACCACCTGCAGCAACTTGCCCAAGCCCCCCCCCTCCCTCCACACTTCTCCTTCACTCAAATCCAGATAGCTGATGTTCTGAAAGAGCTGCAAAACCTGGACCCTACAAATCAGCTGGGCTAGACAATGTGGACCCTCTCTTTCTAAATTTTCCGCCGCAATTGTTGCAACCCCTATTACTAGTCTGTTCAACCTCTCTTTTGTATTGTCTGAGATCCCTAAAGATTGGAAAGCTGCCGCGGTCATCCCCCTCTTCAAAAGGGGTAGACACTCTAGACCCAAACTGTTACAGACCTATATCCATCCTGCCCTGCCTTTCTAAAGTCTTCAAAAGCCAAGTTAACAAACAGATCACAGACCATTTCGAATTCCACCGTACCTTCTCCGCTATGCAATCTGTTTTCCAAGCTGGTCATGGGTGCACCTCTGCCACGCTCAAGGTCCTAAACGATAGCATAACCGCCATCGATAAAAGACAGTACTGTGCAGCAGTCTTCATCGACCTGGCCAAGGCTTTCGACTCTACCAATCATTGCATTCTTATCGGCAGACTCAATAGCCTTGGTTTCTCAAATCACTGCATCGCCTGGTTCACCAACTACTTCTCAGATAGAGTTCAGTGTGTCAAATCGGAGGGCCTATTGTCCGGACCTCTGGCATGTATACATCTGGCCCTTCTTTGGACACTGTGTTAACAAACTTCCAATCGAGCTTCAATGCCATACAACACTCCTTCCGTGACCTCCAACTGCTCTTAAATGCTAGTAAAACTAAATGCATGCTCTTCAACCGATCACTGCCCGCACCCGCCCGACCGACTAGCATCACTACTCTGGACAGTTCTGACTTAGAATATGTGGACAACTACAAATACCTAGGTGTCTGGCTAGACTGTAAACTCTCCTTCCAGACTCACATTAAGCATCTCCAATCCAAAATTAAATCTAGAATTGGCTTCCTATTTTGCAACAAATCCTCCTTCACTCATGCTGCCAAACATACCCTCGTAAAACTGACTATCCTACCGATCCTTGACTTCGGCGATGTCATTTACAAAATAGCTTCCAATACTCTACTCAGCAAATTGTATGTAGTCTATCACAGTGCCATCCGTTTGTCACTAAAGCCCCATATACTACTCACCACTGCAACCTGTATGCTCTCATTGGCTGGCCCTCACTACATATCCATCGCCAAACCCACTGGCTCCAGGTCATCTATAAGTCTTTGCTAGGTAAAGCCCTGCCTTATCTCAGCTCACTGGTCACCATAGCAACACCCACCCATAGCAAGTGCTCCAGCAGGTATATTTCACTGGTCATCCCCAAAGCCAACACCTCATTTGGCCACCTTTCCTTCCAGTTCTCTGCTGCCAATGACTGGAACAAACTACAAAAATCACTGAAGCTGGAGACTCATATCTCCCTCACTAACTTTAAGCGTCAGCTGTCAGAGCAGCTTACCGATCACTGCACCTGACACAGCCATCTGTAAACAGCCCACCCAACTACCTCATCTCCATATTGTTATTTTTTTTTGCTCTTTCGCACCCCAGTATCTCTACTTGCACATCATCATCTGTACATCTATCACTCCAGTGTTAATGCTAAATTGTAATTATTTCGCCACTATGGCCTATTTATTGCCTTACCTCACAAATCGTACTATATGTACACACTGTATATAGATTTTGTTATTGTGCTATTGACTGTACGTTTGTTTGTCTATCACATGTGTAACTGTGTTGTTGTTTTTGTCGCACTGCTTTGCTTGATCTTGGCCAGGTCGCAGTTGTAAATGAGAACTTGTTCTCAACTGGTCTATCTGGTTAAATAAAGGTGAAATCATGTTTTTTTTCTTCAAATTAACAACATATTATGAGACAGAGAAACTATGGAGCCTATGGATCAAACTGAAGGCGAATAATCAAAACAGTTACTGGGTAATGGTAACTGAAGCGAAAGACTGGTTATCTTCGTATTTATGCCAGCAAGCAAACATGTCTAGCTAGCTATAGGACCAGAATATGGGTTTACAGGAGACGTTGAATATGGCGATAAAGGAGAAGCGCCATATTCAACGTCTCCTGTAAATCCAGATTCGGCTTTCGCTAGCGATAAAACGTTCTAGCTTGCTAACCCCGATGTCTCAAACACAGAAACGGCAGCATGAAAGGATTTTGTTGTGCTACTTACACAGCTAGCAAGGGAGCACAAGGCCATGCAAGCCCCCATTTTCTAAGCGATGTCCTCTTCTTTTCTGGTATCATGGCGGTCCACAAACAAACGCTAGAAGGTGCATGTCGCCACCTACTGTACGGGTAAGGAACGAAAGAAAATCCATTGCTGGGAAAGGGGGAAAAACAATCATAATACAATACAAAGATGTAATACATCAGCAGGGGTTTCAGCCATTACATTCACCACATTAGGCTCCATGTAAACTGCATTTCCGACGCTGTATTAACGTTTAGAAACGTCAATCATTGCTTTCTAAATGGTTATCTAAACATGCTAATATGCCCCCCTTAAAAAACATTGCAGTTTTGAAACTGCAGTAAAAGTGCAGTAACTGAAGTCCACTGTGGTATTTTTTATGCAGCAATTGCAGTATACTGCACTCTAACTACAGTTATACTGCACTCTGACGGCATTTTTTGTTGTGTAAGGGCCTAATCTTTCATGTCAGCGAGAAATAAGCTTAAATAAATAGAAAAATACACTTACTGTAGCAGTTTTGCACAGATCCATACACTGTGTGTTCTAGGTGACCCCAGTTGACGAACTACAGCTCCTCCCCAATTAACTTACACACAGGTGTCCAGAGCACACTAGATAGCTAATCAGCATAGGTGGTGGCCTATGTCTTCCATCTGTCTTCCATAAACCAGCGCTGCAACATGGAGATAATGGCAGTGTGGGAACACTAACCCTAAACCAATAAAGGTGTGTAGTAATTTACCTTTAGTTTTTTGAAAATTACTTCTCGCTGATATGAAAGATACTTTCCTTCTGTTTCCCAAAACAGTACCGCAAGCGATGCATGCTACTGTTTAGAGCAAGTGTTGGGGCTCTTAACGAAACTCCCCCAGTCAGAAGATCCTATGACAATAGGTGCTATAGTAATTAGAGTCTTTGAATGGCGTAGTCAGTACCCTGTTGGCGAGTAACATTTACCGGTGTCTCTAATCCAACTACCATGATTTCTTCAACGTCACTCCCTTCTTCCACTCTGGAAATGGATTCCAGAGGCTCCGTAAGGAGGGTGTGACAAAAGTGCGGAGCCTCTGGAGGCTTGCAGAGGCCAAATCTATACCGCAGCGCCTCCAAAATGTTGTAAAAGGTTCAACATGGTCAATCCGACAGCATTTACTGTGATGCGGGGAGCTGTCATATGCATATCCCTATAGCCATCCAGCTAATTATAAGCAGCTGGCTAAATGAAAAGACAACACCTACCTCTTCTGAGATGTTGGAGTCTGTTTCCCGGTGCTTGACATAGGAGCTCAGCTAAGATAGCATGAAGTAAAAAATCTCCATCCCGAATATCCCCATTGCCCCCCAACAAAATGTGCCTACATTTAGGCTATTGTTTATATTTGTATTTCACACTATGTTGAGGTAAAAATCGGAGCATAATGCTTGTCTGGATGTAAACCCCAATACATGCACGTGCTTCTACATCTGCATTGCTTGCTGTTTGGGGTTTTAGGCTGCGTTTCTGTACAGCACTTTGTGACATCGGCTGATGTAAAAAGGGCTTTATAAATACATTTGATTGATGTTCATGTCATCGTCATCAATCACCTGCATTACAGTAAAAAAATATAATATATGTTTTAATTTAATATTAAAACATACAATCTACTTGCAGTGAAGCCACTCAACATGTACATTATTCAGTCATCTAACAGACTCCCATCCAGAACGACCCACAGAGAAACCAAGGTCAACGCCCTGCTCAAGGGCACGTCGACAGATCACCCACAAGGTCAAAAACTGGGACCCCAAACAGCAACATATCAGACCCCTCCCCCAAGATTTTTTTTTTAACATAGTAAAATTAAATAATTAATAATAATTAAATAAACCGAAAACAACAATGCAAAAAACAAAAGACACCAAGGAAAACAAAATTCATAACAGCAAGGCCATGTATGTGTGTGCAAGTATGGCACTTATTTACATGTGTGTATGTGTGTGTGTCCGTGTATGTGCACGTGTGTTACAGTTAAAAACTACTTTGACTACCACCACTGATTTTTGTATGCTAGCTATGCTACCAGCTTATACGAACGGGAGTTAGCATTTAGCAGGCATTTTTTCTTAACCTGAAAAGGGACAACTTCTAAATTTTATGCAGCGAAAATAGCCAAATATACACTACCGGTCAAAAGTTTTAGAACACCTACTCATTCAAGAGATGTTCTTTATTTTTACTATTTTGTAGAATAATTTTACTACATTATAGAATAATAGTGAAGACATAACTATGAAATAACAGATATGGCATCATGTAGTAACCAAAAAAGTGTTAAAACAAATCAAAATATATTTGAGATTCTTCAAATAGCCACTCTTTGCCTTGATGACAGCTTTGCACACTCTTGGCATTCTCTCAACCAGCTTCACCTGGAATGCTTCGAGCACTTTTTGGCTGCTTTTCCTTCACTCTGCGGTCCGACTCATCCCAAGCCATCAAGGCAAAGTGTGGCTATTTGAAGAATCTCAAATATAAAATATATTTTGACTTATTTAACGCTTTTTTGGTTACTACATGATTCCATATATGTTATTTCAAAGTTTTGATGTCTTCACTATTATTCTACAATGTAGAATTATTATTTTTTAAATAAGAAAAACCCTTGAATGAGTAGGTGGAAGCTGTTATAGCAGCAAAGGGGGACGGGGGGGGCAACTCCCTATTAATACCCATGATATTGGAATGAGGTGTTTGACAAGTAGGTGTCCACATACTTTTGGTCATGTAGTGTGTCACCCTCACTCCTGAAAATAAAAAAGAACAAGAGCCTTTGTTGTTTGATTGCACCTACAACTTCTTAATTCATCAAACACCGGGCCTTTTTGTGCCACCGCCAGCTACTGCACCCATTATTCCGGGTTTTGAAAACAGGAAAAAAAAATCGATGACACTGAACCTATAGAGCTACCGCTAGTGCTAGGATTTACAATGGTGCTAGTTTTGTTAAAATTGAGCCCAGAGATTTCACAGGCGTATACTGCATATGCAAAGAAATGTGGATATGATACTATGATGCATTCTTGTCAAGCTAGGTAGGATCCAACATTCAGATGTAAGATGACTTGGCCTTGTAAAAGCTTGGAGTGGAGTAGAGAACTGCCCCTGCCAAAACAGGTGGTAATTCAATAACGCAATGGTATGCTGTTGTCTACTGTAGGGAATATTGGTCCATTTGACTATTTATCAATATTTAGAGCACTGATGCACAATCTTATCCATCAGGGGCTGTATGGATCAAGTGTCAGAGTAGGAGTGCTGCTCTAGAATCAGTTGAGCCTTTTAGATCATAATGAATAGTGGATTTGTATTTATTATGGAGCACCATTAAATGATGCAAAGGCAGTAGTTACTCTTCCTGGAGTCCAGCAAAAGGCAGTTATGTACAATTTTAAAACATTACATTTCACAACACTTTAAGTGTACCCTCAAGCCACTAATCCATGTGTACGCGTGTGTATAGTACTAAACCCATTTCTTCCTTGATAGGTTCTAGGATCTCGGCCCCGACAGGTAAGTAAGTACAAAATTGCAATGTTTATTTTAAATACAAAATGACAATAAAAGATCCTTTAGCATACAGTAGTACTCAAGTGTAGTGAAAGTAGTCCAATCTAGGGTACTCTGTCCAGGAGTTTGAGACCGAATCGGCCGGAGAGTAGGAATGGTAGAAACTCAGTCCAGTCAGTTGGGAGCAGATAGAGAATAGTTCAGTTGGTAGATTCCAGTCCGGCTTTTACTCCAGCCACATGCTTCCTCAAGCCCTAATGGTGCGGGAGATACTGAAATCTAACAAGCGGAGTCAACCTTGAAGGACTTTTCTTGGAAATCTGTTCACTAATCACAAAAAATGTTATTTGGCATGCATGATGTGCTCGAGAGCCCTTGTTTGTTTTTTTATATATTTTTTTATTATGCATGCCAAGAGTGTGCAAAGCTGTCATCAAGGCAAAGGGTGTCTACTTTAAAGAATCTCAAATATAAAATATCTTTAGATTTGTTTAACACTTTTTTGGATACTACATGATACCATATGTGTTATTTCATAGTTGTGATGTCTTCACTATTATTCTATAATGTAGAAAATACAAAAAATGACAAATACATGAATGAGCAGGTGTGTCCAAACTTTTGACTGGTACTGTATATAATATAATTTACCTCCTGTCGTGAATTTACTCTCATTAATCTGATTACTGTTATTTATCGAATCAACTAACTATGTTTAATTGTTAACCGATTAAATGAATCATGTAACAATTAACTCATTAGGTATTTGGGGACTCACGAGAGCGGTTGTTTAAAGACTTACCATCCCCCGAATTAAACTCTAAAGGTCTTTACCTATTACATTCATAAAGCAGTCAAAGTATTAAACCCTCTTATCATATCATCATTCTGAACATTCGTAACCTGTCACGCCCTGACCATAGAGATCCTTTTATTCTCTATGTTGGTTAGGTCGGGGTGTGACTAGGGTGGGTTATCTAGGTTGTTATTTGTCTATGTTGGCCTGGTATGGTTCCCAATCAGAGGCAGCTGTTTATCATTGTCTCTGATTGGGGATCATATTTAGGCAGCCTTTTTCCACTGGGTTTTTGTGGGATCTTGTTTGTGTGTAGTTGCCAGTGTGCACTGCATTTGACTTCACGTTTCGTTTTGTTCTGTATTGTTTTGGTGAGTGTCTTTAATTAAACATGTGGAACTCTACGCACGCTGCGCCTTGGTCCGTTAATTCTACAAACGACCGTGACATAACCTCATGCATCTGCCAAAACTCCAGCCCTACTTATGATTCAGTACTACAGATATTGGTTTCATTATTTATTTACTAGCTAACTAAATAATAACACAGAATAAACATACACACTTAATACATGAGAAAAATGTCCCTAGAGGACTGACAACATATGGCGGCATGAAAATTAAGAGAGGGAGAGAGAAAGAGGGACACTTATCGTTGATACATTTTAGAACTATTCTCACAGTAAATTTACTTTGCACATGAACCGCTGCCCGTTTGAAGTAAGAAATCATGAATGTATTGAACGTTACGTGTGAATGCCTTCGTTCGCCGTATATCTCTGTCGGAACCAGCCCTTCTTAAGAAGGTTGTTTGCCTTTCAGCTGCAGGCTTGTATGGCTCTGATTGTCTGAAAGGGGTCTCCCCTTTCCTGTCTTCTTACTGTTATTCACTCTGGAAGATGCTCCTTGGAAGTAGTTAGCCAGCAGTAGACGGTTCCCATTGGTGATGAGAGTAACGTACTACGGTGATTTGATTACAGTAGGATGATTTGAAGAGTTTGCTTTTCTAGATATTTGACTTAGGACAGCTAATCAGCCGTACCAGTGATTGTCAGAGAGGGGAGTTATCTCTACGGATGCACAATATATCGGTGAACATATCGGAATCGGCCGATTTTAGCAGAAAATGCCAACATCGGTATCGGCCCGTGGTCTAGTTAAACACCGATGTTAAAAACCGATGTCAAAGCTGCCGTGCATACCTATATAACGTAGGTACATGACGTAATGACGCCACATCAAATGTTGTGCTACACGTGCAACACAGCATCCCTAACCTAGCCCACAATGTCTGCTGTGTAGATCGAACAGTCATCAAGTCGAGCAGTCATTTGAAAGAGTAAGAACATTTCAGCGAGACAGCTCAAAGGTGAAATCCATTAAAGCCAAGATAATGGAATTCATTGTCCTTGACAATCAACCGTTCTCTGTCGTGGGTGATGTTGGCTTTCGCAGACTGGTCGAGCACTAGTACACACTACCAAGTGCGCTATTTTTCAGACGTTGACCTACTGGAGTTACACAGTAATAGCATCACTGCTATTAGCTTCACAACATACATACTATGGAACGCTGTTTGGGTCTTTGCGTGTCAAAAAAGATACAGTAGCACTGTCAAAGCTGTACCAAAAAAGTCTGCAAACAAGCAAACACAGGCCACGAACGATGTGTACAATACCACGTTGGTAATAAAGCATCATTTGATCGACCGCAACTTCTGGAATAGCTAGCTTTAGCTTGGTACCTAGCTAGCACCAAATACAACCAGCATGAAAACAATGACCAGTAGAAAGTGAAGTCATTTTCATTATTCTTAGGAATGATTTAGGAATCATTGTGAGTAAGTATTAGCTAGGTTGCCACTTGTTGTTCGCCTATTGAAATTGAACTTCAGTTCATGAAAATAAATAGCTAGCCAGCTACTTAACCCTGTTGCCCAAAGGTAACGTTATAAGCAGCCAGCTAGCTTCATCTGGCTATTGAGGCTCGACCGGACCGGGTTATGTGTTGTGAAGCTAGCCACAATAAGGATTAGACACAATAATGGAATTTGCGGTTTGCCTTAAAAAAAAAGTATGTAATTGACAGCGATGCAAATTAATACAAATAGTAGAATTATGCCAATCAATCAATCAAGTTTATTTTATATAGCCCTTCGTACATCAGCTAATATCTCGAAGTGCTGTACAGAAACCCAGCCTAAAACCCCAAACAGCAAGCAATGCAGGTGTAGAAGCACGGTGGCTAGGAAAAACTCCCTAGAAAGGCCAAAATCTAGGAAGAAACCTAGAGAGGAACCAGGCTATGAGGGGTGGCCAGTCCTCTTCTGGCTGTGCCGGGTGGAGATTATAACAGAACATGGCCAAGATGTTCAAAATGTTCATAAATGACAAGCATGGTCAAATAATAATCAGGAATAAATGTCAGTTGGCTTTTCATACGATTAATAAAGAGTTGAAAAACAGCAGTCTGGACAGGGTATCCAGAGCTGCGGTTAGGAGCACTGCGGTTCCATAACCGCAGGCAGAACAGTTGTATCTGGGACAGCAGCAAGCGGCAGGGACTGGGGCAGCAAGGATCCATGCCCGGTAGTCCTGACGTATGGCCTAGGGTCAAGGTCCTCCGAGAGAGAGAAAGAAAGAGAGAAGGAGGAGAATTAGAGAGAGCCAAGATGTTCAACAATGTTCATAAATGAACAGCATGGTCAAATATAATCAGGATAAATGTCAGTTGGCTTTTCATAGCGATCATTAAGAGTTGAAAAGCAGGTCTGGGACAGGTAGGGGTTCCATAACTGCAGGCAGAATAGTTTGAAACTGGAACAGCAGCAAGGCGGTGGACTGGGGACAGCAGGAGGTCATCATGCCCAGTAGTCCTGACGTATGGTCTAGGGCTCAGGTCCTCCGAGAGAGAGAGAGAGAAGAGAGAAGGAGAGATTAGAAAGATGACTTAAATTCACAACAGGACATGGGATTAAGACAGGAGAAGTATTCCAGATATAACCAACTGGCCCTAGTCCCCCACACACAAACTACTGCAAGCATAAATACTGGAGGCTGAGACAGGAGGGGTCAGGAGACACTGTCGCCCATCCGATGATACCCCAGACAGGGCCAAACAGGAAGGATTAACCCACCACTTTGCCAAGCACAGCCCGCACACTAGAGGGATATCTTCAACACCAATTACATCCTGAGACAAGGCCGAGTATAGCCACAAAAGATCCACAACAGCACAAACAAGGGGAGGCGCCAGACAGACGGAAGCTCACGTCAGTAACCAACCACTCAAGTGACAGCCTCTAGGGACGGGCTTGAAAGAGCACCAGTATGCAGTGACTCAGCCCTGTAATAGGGTTAGAGGTAGAGAAACCAGTGGAGGGGAACCGGCCCAGACGACAGCAGGGCGGTTCGTTGCTCCAGAGCTTTCCGTTCATCACATTGGGGGCCAACTACAACTATATATGATACTGAGAGATAAGTCTCAGAATGATAAGTGAACTACCGTCTCGTTCCTCACTGCGGTAGCAGACCATCCATAAACCATGAGATCTTATGGAAAAGGGCCTGTCTCCAGTGTTGCTTAGAAATTCTAGGGACAATTAGGAGGCCTGCGTCTTGTGACCGTAGCGTACGTGTAGGTATGTACGGCAGGACCAACTCGGAAAGATAGGTAGGAGCAAGCCCATGTAACGCTTTATAGGTTAACAGTAAAACCTTGAAATCAGCCCTTGCCTTAACAGGAAGCCAGTGTAGGGAAGCTAGCACTGGAGTAATATGATCAAATTTCTTGGTTCTAGTCAGGATTCTAGCAGCCGTATTTAGCACTAACTGAAGTTTATTTAGTGCTTTATCCGCGTATCCGGAAAGTAGAGCATTGCAGTAGTCTAACCTAGAAGTAACAAATGCATGGATTAATTTTTCTGCATCATTTTTGGACAGAAAATTTCTGATTTTTGCAATGTTACGTAGATGGAAAAAAGCTGTCCTTGAAACAGTCTTGATATGTTCGTCAAAAGAGAGATCAGGGTCAAGAGTAACGCCGAGGTCCTTCACAGTTTTATTTGAGACGACTTTACAACCATGCCATACTTTTCTTTTGAAGGCTAACCGCAAAGTCCACTATTGTGGCTAATCCTTATTGTGGCTAGCTTCACATAGATGGGTCCGAACACCATTAATCAAATAAGAACTGTCTTATAAATTATGGTTATTTTAGATGATGACACCTTGCTATATAATTAGCTAGCTAACTATAGCTACTGAAACAGATTGTTGTTTTGCTATGTTTTTGGGGACGAACATTGTTTGTATCCATGAGTTAGCTAGCTTTTTTTTATGACCAGCACTGTAGGTGCGCGACAACTTTACCAGCATCATAGCATACGTATCGATGAATTGTTGTGACATATGAAATACGAGTGATAGTGTAATCAATGTGTAATAACTCCGTAAAAAATGTATGAACCGTTAAATTATGACGTGACATGCAGTCATATTCCGATCCCGATTGGTCAACGAGCTTATTTGACACATCCAATAGTGTTTTTTTGACACATATTTTTTGACACTCTCTCACTCAAAGTGCAAAACTACACACCAAATACCCAAAACCATAAGCTATTTCTCAGCCTTTGACTCAGTTGTCAATTGCATAAAACACTTTTTTCAAAACACTACACACAATTCTCTAACAGGAAGTGACTTGCTTTCCTTTTCCAAACACAACCAATCAAAATGCTACACTTATTCACCAGGTCACACACACACTCCTCACATGTGCAAACACTAATAGCTTAACTCATCACTAACCAATCACTGCTTTACTGTAGTATAGGCCTATAAATAGGTCAAAGGTCAGATTACCTATTTTGAACAATGGATGCCAACAATGGACAGAGAGCAAGAGGAGTAGGAGGGAGAGGAAGAGGAAGAAGAGGACGAGGGCAAAGAAGAGAAGGAAGGAGAGCCATCTCTGATGAGATTAGGGCAACACTTGTTGATCATGTGATCAACCACGGTTTGACCATGAGAGAGGCTGGACTGAGAGTCGATTTACAGTGGCGTCCATAATTCGAACCTTGAGAAATGAGAACAGGTATGCAACTATCTAATGACTATTGTAGCATTACAGTAATGTACTGTAAAATACGTATGACTGCATAGTATTGCATAAACATTTGTAACTCTAAGCCATCCATTTACTGCACTGCATTGAATGAATGAGGTTGGTTATCATGCTGTACTACATTTTTTTGTACATTGTTTACAGTTCCTATGCTGAACACATACTGTGTTTGAATTCTGTACAGAGTGGAAAGGCAAAGACATCATGGAGGACGAGGACGCTTGTTTACAGATGTACAAGAGACTGCAATTATAAATATGGTTTTGGCCAACAATGCAATTAGGATTCGAGAGATAAGAGAGCATATCTTGAATAATGACACCATATTTAACAACATCAATGCTGTAAGCCTGTCGACCATAAAACGCATCCTCCAACAGCACCGAGTGACGATGAAACAACTAACTTTACAAGGTGCCATTTGAGAGAAACTCTGGCAGAGTCAAGAATATGCGACATGATTTTGTAGAGGTATGTATGCAACACTACTTCCAGTACTTCAGACATACCATATTTACTCATCTGTATATCCTTTTGTCTGTTACAGAGAGTATTGGAGCTAGATGCCCATGTAATTCGCCATGAATTTATTTATGTGGATGAGGTTGGCTTCAAGCTCATCAAAACCAGGTGCCACGGAAGAAATGTAATAGGACAGAGGGCAATTACCAATGTCCCTGGACAGCGTGGGGGTAATATAACTATATGGGCTGCCATCACTCAAAACGGGGTCCTCCATCACAATGTCTGTTAAATACTGGGTCCGTACAACACCGGCCATATGCTCACTTTTCTGGATGCAATTTACACAATGCTTGTCCCTGATCCAGATCAGGAGCCTGCTAGATTTGTGGTTTTATGGGACAATGTTAGTTTTCACCAGGCTGTTCTGGTCCAAAACTGGTTTGCCACACATCCACAATTTGTAGTTTTGTACCTACCCCCATATTCACCTTTTCTAAATCCCATAGAGGAATTATTCTCAGCCTGGCACTGGAAAGTGTATGATCGCCAACCCTATGCCCGCATGCCGCTTCTCCAGGCAATGGAGGACGCATGTGGGGACATAGATGTTGCCTCTGTCCAAGGTTGGATACGCCATGCTAGGAGATACTTCCCTCGTTGTTTGGCAAGAGAAAACGTATCTTGTGATATGGACGAAGTATTGTGGCCAGACCCAGGCCGGAGAAGAGATGAAGCYTAGCTTAGCACTGGTGACTGCCCCCCCCCTACCAATTCCTGGACTGCCCCCCCCGGGACCCCACACACACAATTGTGTTCTTTACTGTATTCTAAAGAATATACTTTTGGTTTACATATGTCTATGGTTTTGTTGTATGCTACTGTATACAACAGTAATGTTTGGCCTAATAAATATTTTCTGTTTCTACATTGCATTGGTGTTTACAGTGTACTTGTTACCCCTCTCAGCAGATTACTTTCACTGTAGAACATTGTATTGAAATGTAGATATAAGCCTATGAAAGACCAAAGAGCTTTAGATTTAGAACAGTGTTTACATGGTATATCCAAAAATGTACTATTATGAAAGCAGTGTTTGCCATTTGATGCAAATGCTTCATTCTGACATGTGMTTATGGCATTTTGAATGCAGTGTTACATTTTGAAGGAGATTTGTATTTTGTGTGTGCAGTTTTGGGAATTGTGTGTAGAGTTTTGAAAAAAGGAGACAGTTTTGAAAACGTGTGTAAGCAGTTGGAAAAAACGAACAAAAATACTTTCACAAATTGCAATATTATATGCACAACGTATTGGATGGAAACTTGACAGATAAAGGGGATATACTTTCCAAGTTACAGTATTTCCTTTATACCATTTTGAATGACATCACAAAATAAAAACCCATATGAAATTATTATTCTTTAGATCACCATTGACCATTCCCCACATTCTTATGTTAGAAATATTGTTCCAGTATTCACTTTTGTGAATGTTGTTAGTTTCTGCAGGAAAGACATTCTGTTGGCTCATACTGGAGGGGACAACAGAGTCCTCTTTTCCTGTAATTTACAACAGGGTGTGAACTGTCCAACCGGCCCAGTTCCCTCCTCCCCTCTTCTGTGGGTGAGAGAAGATCTGGTTACTGTCATCGATTGCCAAGCTGATCTGACCCATTCCAATCCTCACAGGACAGTCATGACACCCCCCTCCCCCGCACGCCATCTTGGTCTCGAACCAGGTCTCTTAGAAGAGATTTTATCTCAATGAGACACAACCTGGATAAAAAAATTATACTCAAAATAATATAAAATATTATATTATATCCAAAATATAATATAAAAATATACACCATTACCAAGTTACAGCTTTTTCGGCACAAATACATTTGCGCAGGAATCCTTACTTGGGTGGATGCCAACCAATGTCTAAATAGCATAGGAAATTCAAAGATACAAGTCTGTGACATCCTTCATTGCATGCAGAGAAGTACAACAAACCCATGTTAGGATTGGATTAACTCACTCATTCAATGATGCCTTTACTTTTGGGTGTCAGAGAAAATGTATGGACCAGAAAGTACATTCATTCCTTTAGGAATGTAGTGGAGTAAAAGTAAAAGTTGTCAAACATGTAAATAGTAAAGTAAATACACCAAAAAACGACTTAAGTAGTACTTTAAAGAATTTATACTTAAGTACTTTACACCACATCTTATATGTCTATGTGGCCATGTATGGAAATTGTCTTTCTGGGCCAGGCGTCCGTTATACTGCAGTACCGAAGCAAATTTGCAGGAGCAGTCGAAACTGTGCTTCTTGACCTGTGCTTCTTGACCGGAACCCTAGCCCCTTGTGTCTGCCTGATCTGTCTCACAAGCGTTCCAGGAAGTCTAGCAATGTTTGCGCCAGTGGGTTTAGAAGACTGAGGGATAGGTTTAGAAAGCCAGCTAGAGTAACTATTTATGTTGATGATGGAAGGCTACTGTATCCATCCTGGGAATCCTGTCTCATGCTTTTGTTTTCATTTCAGCTGAGAACATCGATTCATTAGGGTCCGTTCGTAAATGCATTTCTATGGGGTCAATTTCACGCCATATGCATTGAATTCAAAATAAAATAAATTGTGAACATGAAATATAAAGTTCAGAATGTAAAGATTATATTTGAGGACGGGTGAAATAATGGATGTTGAAATCAAAAACCAAACAATTGAAAGCAAAATGTATAGAATTGTAAACAAAAATAAGACATCAAACGCAAAACCCCAAATCGTGTAAACAAATCATTTTAAAGCGAGAGCAAAACTCTATGACAAATGATTAAAAAGCATACTTGAAAACGAATGCAAAAATCATTTTCGGTTAAACTTTCCCAGCAACCAATCTAATTGAATACATTTTGCCTACGCTCTTGCCTGCATGTACTACCTTTTGGTTACGCTACTCGTATCTTTACTATCGACGTCTGTTTCTTTGCTTTGCTTTCACTGCCAGTCTTTTCAATTGCGAGTTTTGGCATTATTTTCCCGAGAAAGGCGGGGTTAGGGGGAGGAGCAGACAATGAGTCTCCATTGGTCCGCTAGTTTTGGAGTGACGGTTCGTCTTAACGAACTCCTTAACCCAATCAATGAACATGATAGACAGGCTTTTTCTATTTCCTACTTAACTAGACGGTCTGATGTCACCACTACGAGCCAACCACCCCCAAGCTAACTGGCTGAAGTTGACTAGCTTGCTAGCTACTTCCAGACACAAATGAGAGAACACCTCACTCTGAACATTTTACTCGCCCTAGCAGAGCTAGTTAAACTGTTTTCAGGCTATATAGAGCGTTAGTGACTAACTGTGCTGCTAGCAACAATTGAATTCAATTTTCTGCCAAACTTGACTGACACCTGTCACATTCAACGGTGTTGCGCGTTCGTAAATTAATCAGTTATTCTGTGCCCTGGCACACTCAAACGAGAGCGATTTGGAAATCGGAGTAGATAGCCAAAAGTAATTTACGAATGCACGCTAAATCGACATGATTGATTGGACGATTAGGACCAATGGGAGTAGAGAACGAGATGTGACGAGTTGACTTTAGTCTTTCGGTCCTTTTTGTTGTTGCACGAACGGTGCTGAGGCAGGCAGTGAAGAAGGCGCGACCACACCACTTTTTCAGCATTTGAAGGTAGGTTTAAAAATGCATATAACGGTAATCATTGGAGATATATTGATGGCAATCATTACGCTTTCAGTGATGTTTGTCCTTTTTGGGGTAAGTAACTTCGTTGTCATTACATGTATGGCAGTTGAGCATCCTATGATGTAAACTCGCTGCCTTGAACATAGTTAATAGCTGTTCAGATAGTTAACGTTAGCCAGCTACGCAGCGCATGACTCTGGGGATGGAGACTAGGTGGGAGTGATCACATTGCCTCGGTCTGCGCTTTTTCCTCAATTCCTATGTCGTCAATCGACGATTAAACATTGACTTTCGACACCACTATGGACACATTGCTGTGCTTTAACTTACATGTGAAGAGGGGTTTCAGCCTGCAGTAGCTAGCTAGCTAATATATTCAGGTTGTCTGCCAGTGTCTGTCTGCTGAGCTGACAGTGTACCCGAGTCCATTGTCTCCTCAGCACCAGTTTGCTATTCGTGCATTTGCAGGTGGGTTGAGGATATCAGTGTCGGTGGTATTTGTCTAGCTATGTCAAGTTAATGTGTGATATTGTAAAATCTTAAATAATGTAATGATTCATAATTGTGTATTTGTTTTTAGGTTTCATGAAATTGAAATCTGTCATGCTGTCATCGACATGAATAGATTACTGTTGGTCGTTTGTATTCAGTCTTTGTTAGGGTTGGTGTCTTGTTTTGAAGCTGGTCTTAGCGTAGGAACGCCTCTGCCCTTAGCTAGGAATTGGCTTTAACTCAATAATTGCAATGATTGAATTTGAATGCTCTCCAATCTGACTGTCAATTCAGACCACACCTAGCTAGCTAAATTCATATTGTTCTCTGACCTGTATTTACAATAATGCTCCCTTTATTGTCTTCGTGTAATAATCAAATCCAATTCCGGGAAAGAAAACGTTCTCTGCTGACATGATTTTACCATGACAATGGCAACGTAGAATAAATTATATTTTAGTAACTTCATTTATGCTCTGGTATTTGTTCCTGATAAACAAAGATGGGAAGGACTTCATGTCCACACCCTTTTTGTCTCCATTGAAAAACTATTTTTAACATTTGCCAGCTGTTGTTTTGAACAGGTGCAGTAAGGGTACTGTGAAATCTATTCGCAATCATTTGCTGTATCGCTAATATTCATGCTACATGTCTAACATAAATACAAGTGATCCATCTCCAACGGTCATCTTATAGACAGCAATACCCCCAATTGAATTCTTACTAGGCACATATCATGGCTCTCCACCTTCAGAATCAATAGTTGTCATTCTGTGTTTCTGTTCATTCCTGATTAGTGCATGGATGCATCTTTGCTGTATTGTCTTTCTGTCATTAAACCTATGGCTTTGTCTGTATTTTTCCTCCCAGGCAAAGCAACCCTCAGTACTCTGCTGAAATGGCGTCCTCTGGAGGTAAGTGTTAACACGACAGGTCTTTATTACACTATTACAATGAGCCCAAACATATTGGGAGTTACACCTTTTTTGTTGTTTAGTGCTGAATAGAAATTCATGGTAAATAATGTATTGTGTCATTTTGGAGTCACTTTTATGCAATTAGCTTCACTATCATATTGTTTAGGTGTTATAACTCTATGCTATTATCAGTTTGATACCTACTTGTATCAACATTGATGGATTCCCTATTTTCACAGAGATCCTGGTCAAGGAGTTGGACAAGCGTGCTTCAGGTCAAGCATTTGAGGTAATCTTGGCCCCCGATGCCAAGGGTGAAATCCCCCTACCTCCCCCAAAGGAGAAGAAGGAGTTGTCCCTGGAGGAAATCCAGAAGAAACTGGAGGCTGCAGAGGAGAGACGCAAGGTACCTACAGTCAGATATACACAAATAAGTATCAGGAAATGGAGCCGCATCCACCTTACAGGTTTAGTTCATTTATATTTTATTATTTTCTAGCTCAGGCTTGGTCCGACTAGCCTACCACTAACTTCCTGTGTGACTTTGATTTTCTAATTTGATCAGAGTCATGAAGCAGAGGTGCTGAAGCACTTAGCTGAGAAGAGAGAGCACGAGAAGGAAGTTCTGAAGAAAGCCATGGAGGAGAACAACAACTTCAGCAAGACAGCAGAGGAGAAGCTCAATCAGAAGATGGAAGCCAACAAAGAGAATCGCACGGCACGAATGGCAGCTCTCAATGAGAAATTCAAAGAGAAGGTTGGCCTCACTGCTCAGCCTGCCATTTTTCTCAGACATCTTGACGTACTTTTCTGCCATTCTGAACTTGAGAGAATTTCAAATTGAAAGGCCCAGGTTATGGAAATTGGATGTTGGTTGAAATGTCATGCACACTGTTCAAAGTTATACTTAACTAATCAGTTTAACTAATGTGATTTTCATGTTTTTTATTCATTCTAGGATAAGAAGCTTGAGGAGGTACGAAAGGCCAAGGAAACAAAACCAGAGGGGGAGAACTGATTTTCTTTTGTAATAATAAAAAAAAAAACATTTTTGTTCTGTTCATTGACAGTATTATATTTTTCATTGTTATAGTTTTGTTCACCTTGTTTGGATTAGTTAGGCTGTCCATTGTTGCTTTTGTTGTGGATGTTTAAGTATTTCTTCCCCCACCTCCAGTAGATTTGTGTATTGTAGCTTATGACCTTTGAAATAAGCAGTGTTTTTACCTATAAGGAAGCATGCCACTGTTACACATTGGTCCTTAACATTGTGAATTGCATAATGTAAGTAAATCCTTGTACCTTGTAAAACTGCGGTTATCTGAGCTTAATAAAGTTGCAATTGTTCTTCAAAACCTCAATGTCTTAGCGTTGTGGGGGGTAGGGTACTAAGCTAACATATTCAATTGTTTTAAAGATGGTCATACCATGGATCATTTAGCTATTTTGATTTTGAAAAAATATGTTATAATTATTTGATATAATATTTAATTTGTCCTTTACTCCTATAGAAACGCTTTGAATAACACATTCATAAATGGCAAAACAAATAAATCACAAGGAATAAGGTTTTGAAGTGTCTGTTCTATATCTAGGAGATATATGAAAGCTCAGGAAATATATATATATATATATATATATTTTAACACGTTTAATCCCTTATTTTTGTTGGCATAAAACGACTTCCATACTTCGTTTGTATGGGCTACATTCAGAAGTCCCGTGGGGGGCGTAGAGCAAAATGGAGAACACCATCGTGTACGTGAGAGTCTACCATTTCCATAGAGTGGTCATAATAGTTTGCAGGCTCTACATACGTTTGGACACGGCATACGTTTTTTTGAGAAGACGATTTTCGGGATGTCTCATGGTCTGACGAACACAACTAGCTCCTCCACCTTCCACAGCAGATGCGGAAGGCCTACAGGAGGATGCGGTGGATATAAACGCAACCCATGCAAAAAACAACAACAACTGATCTCTATCTTAAATTGACGGATTTTGATGGGGATTTGTGTATTATGTTACTTAGTTTGACACACGGGTGCGTCAATAGACTCCTTAAGGATTATTAATGGTCTTAATTTATTTGTGGCTTTTGGGTTGCAGACTCAGTTACCTACACACCTTCTGTATTGGTGCACACCTAGACTACACTAGTATTTCCATTTTGGTATTTCACATTTCGTCATGCAAATTTATCCCACAACATAGTAGATGTAGCATTGTGGATGAATAGTGTAATTATATCACCCTCAGTATTTCAATGATGATATCTTCATCTTTTACCTAAATATTGGATAGAGCTAATTGCCATGTTTGTTTACTTGTTATCATAATTTTTATCTAGATGTTCCTTTTATTCAATGCATATATTTTGTGATATAAGGCCTTGATAGTGGTACTGGTAAATATAATGAATTGCTACATTAAAAAAAGGCAAGTCATTCCTTTGACTCTACTGACACCTAGTGGTAATAGCGCAAAGCTATAATGTACAGCAACAGTAGCTAGAAGATGAAATTAAGATTTCTCTTTCACACATTTTGGCAGTGTATAGACAGTGTCTTTTGGGCATATGAGTAATATTGTTTTATTATTATAAACAATTAAATGAACATATTGTGTTTTGTTGAATTGTTTCACTGATCAAGTGTACCTACAAATGCCATATTCTATTGAATTAGTGCTAACGGTTAAAGACAGAGTGCTGGTATGTAGCCTACTGCTGATATGGCCACAGATGCTCCCTCCACAATGCCAGCATGGTGACGAACATCTCCTCTTCAACCTCAGGAGGCTGAATACATTTTATTTAGAGAAGTCTCTGTGGTCAGCCTCCATTCTTGGACATCATGTTCTGGTCCCTTTATAGTTCACCTACCTCACCTCTATTGCACCTCTATATAAGCTATGTTTACAATCATTCATGTCACGTTAATTATTAATGTTATACTAAGGAGGTATCGGCAGATGTGATAAACAACAGATATCACGTTATAAGTCCTTCCATGCAACAAAACACATTTTAATATTTGTCCCATCTCATCTGTGCTTCAACAAATATGAAACGACCTGCATTTGAGCAAGTTCTAAAATAAGCCATACATTTCTAGAGTAATATAAAAAGCAACAATGATGAGGTACTGGACCATTCATCAACAAGGTCCCCCTCCCACGGGAAATGTACATGATACAAATGTGTGGAAATACAATAATTACACAATTGTAACGCATAGATTTTTAACATGCTAAATATGCATTCTACCCTATCTTTGCTTAAACAAACACCTGAAAAGCTAGTTTGGAATGCATTTTTTGTTCCTAAATACATTTGAAATGTATTGGAAACAGGTTACCAAGTCACATACCAGGCATGGAACATGTTCAAATTGCAAACAGAATGTGTTCATCTTGTGTGACATTTCTGGTCGGGCTCTTGCCTATATTCTTTTAGAGATGCCTGTTACGTCTGAGAAAGATATCCACCGTATGACAGTAGGCTGTGCACATTTCGGTGCACTTTACGTAATTGTACAATAACGTTTTTGTATTGTACAATACCATCCACATAAAGAGGTCTCAGCAGGTGGTATTGTCAGGGGGAGATAGCTGAGACACCTCTGCAAATTGTTTTGAAAGTCTGGGCTGGGTCTGACTGAGTATATACAATGCAAGCCTTTCACAGACACATCCACAGTGTTTCATACAAAGACACATTGTCAATGCTAGGCAGGCAGGCAGGCAGGCACCTCTCCAGTAGACTTTCAAATCAGTAAAACAAGTACATAATTTATGGGGAGTGGGTGTTTCTTCATTTTCAGAGCAGAGCATTTCATTCCCTGACAGTGTGCAGTCAAATAAGATCTACGCTATTGGTGAGAATCTAGTGAAAAGACAGGAACGTACACCATATCTGACCGCTGATTGGTTAGAACATCTGCTTGTCAAAGGCTCGTGGCTCTTTGACTACGGATAGCGTCTTGTTAAACAAATATATATAAAGCCGACAGGCGCTCCACCCGCACAAGAATAATCTAACTTTAGTAATTTTATTGATGAAACAATGTGATTCATATTTGATGTATTAATGAATAATCCAAAGGATTCAATATTCAAGGTTTTGCACTGAAACTGCGTTTGCCTTCTTCAGGTAGGTTTATTTCTTATTTCTTTATTTCTTACGGTTTTCAGCACTGATGGCCACGCCAGAACATGGTCGCATAAAATGTCAATGTGCACGCCGATAGACCATTTTAATCATGTGCATTTGTATAGAAGGCTCTGTTTTAGTAAATCTCGTATAACATGTAATAGAACAGCTGTTAGAATGGGAAATTGAAGCCTATTCTGCATGCAGTTTACCCATCCCTGATCATGTGTCGGCTTAATTCGAATGTCTTTTTACAGAAATACCCAATTTGTGTTCATATTTGGCTATGTCGATAATTAGGATAACATATTGATCAGCCGTTTCCATGTAATTATCGATTGTTAGCTAGTAGGCCAAAATAGGCCTCACTGTTGGATGCCTTGACTAAATAATTGACATTAGAATATCGTTCCACAGTCTCAAAGCTTCTGGATTCGTTTTTACTCGAGCAATTCTTCACCTATGAATATTTTAAAGACAGCTATGCATGCAACCAATGAAAACATCTGAGGGTGGAGACCGGCAGGATGGGGAATATGTTACATGATTGTCTTCCCATTCAACGATCGCTCTACGATACCATTTTTGCTTAGCACTCAATAATTTACGTGGCCTCCTCTTCTTGTCCCCTTACCCTTTTCAACTCTAACATGGTCATGGGAGGAGTGCACAAGTGGAATACAATTCTCAGTAGCATAGGCATTCTTTCGCTTGCCCTGCATTTTTAAATAAATGCAAATAAAGTAGCAATTGGGAGTTTTAGGAAGCTGGAAATTTACTGAAGACTATTAATATGCACCCGTGTGTAGGCCTAGGCTACATAATGTACATCTTTGCGCTGCTGACAATGCAAATATACACTAGTAGCCTAAAGTACACTGCTTTATTTCTTATATTTTTTTGTAAGATTTTATTTTGGATTTTAGACAGTAGACAAAATACAATAGACTACTTAACATTTCAGACATAGATCCACTAAACTAGACATTACATTGGCTGGGACTTAATGCCCAACCTTCAACATAAAGAAAAAAGACAAAAAACACCAACTCAGACATACAGTACCAATCAAAAGTTTGGACAGACCTACTCATTGAAGGGTTTTTGTGAAGCATTTTTACAGGCTGCAATCTGAGGTGCAGGTAATTGCCGATTTCTGAGGCTGGTAACTCTAATGAATTTATCCTCAGCAGCACAGGTAACTCTGGGTCTTCCTTTCCTGTGGAGGTCCTCATGAGAGCCAATTTCATCATATCGGTTTTTGCGACTGCACTTGAAGAAAACGTTTTTGAAATGTTCCGTATTGACTGACCTTCGTTTCCTAAAGTAATGATGGACTGTCGTTTCTCTTTTCTTATTTGAACTGCCATAATATGGACTTGGTCTTTTACCAAATAGGGCTATTTCTGTATACCAAGCCTACCTTGTCACAACACAACTGATCGGCTGAAACACATTGAGAAGGAAAGAAATTCAAGAAATTAACAAGGCACACCTTTTAATTGAAATGCATTCCAGGCCTCATGAAGGTTGTTGAGAGAACGCGAAGAGTGTGCAAAGCTGTAAAGCTTTTGTTCTTAAGGCAAAAGGTGGCTACTTTGAAGAACCTCAAATATAAAATATTGTCACACCCTGATCTGTTTCACCTGTCTTTGTGCTTGTCTCCACCCCCTTCCGGGTGTCTACAATCTTCCCCATTATCCCCAGGGTATTTATACCTGTGTTCTCTGTTTGTCTGTTGCCAATTTGTTTTGTGAAACCTACCAGAGTTTTTCCACTTTCTTCTGTCTGTTCTAGTTCCTGTTTTCTAGTTTTTCCCGGTTTTGACCATTCTGCCTGCCCAGACCCTGCCTGCCGTTCTGTACCTTGCCATACCACACTGGAATATTGATCCCTACCTGCTCTGACCCTGAGACTGCCTGCCATTCTGGACCTTTTGTACCCTATCTGGATTACTGACCTCTGCCTACCTGTTGTTTTGCCTGCCCCTGTACTAGTAATACACTTTTGTTACTTTGACACTCTGCATATGGGTCTTACCTGAAACGTGATACATATGTTTTGATTTGTTAAACAGTTTTTGTTTACTACATGATTCCATATGTGTTATTTCATAGTTTTGGTGTCTTCACTATTATTCTACAATGAGTAGGTGTGTCCAAACTTTTGCTTGGTACTGTACTTAGATTTCAACAAACATTAATGACATCATACTTGCTCAAACCTTCATGTTCCTACAGTATCCATACCCATCTTGTTTGTTCTCATAATAACGTACTTTCTTATTTTTCATCATTTTGGTATTTCTAGGGCTTGTAATACTTTATGCCATATGGCTTCAAATTGTTCTATTTTATTTCTATCATTAGGCCACATTTTTTCAATATTTTAATAATAATGCATTTGATTCATCTATTGATGGAAGATCATTTGATTTCCACCCCCCCCCCCCCCTCAAAATTATTGACGAGAAAATAATGATCCAACCCATCGGATATCTCACTTCACCCTCATATGCCATGTCTTGAAATATGCAGATAGATGGATTAAAAGTAAACTTACATTGTAAAACTTCTGATAGCCAACTTTCTAACTCCTCCCATAACTTTTGTACTTCATAGCACTCCCAGAAGGCATGAATTATTGAGTAATTGTTTGTTTTACATTTAAGACATGACTCTACCATTGTGTTGTAGAATTTGTGTATTTTGTCTCTTGTATAATACATTCTTGTAACGTTCGTCGTCTGAAGAAGGATCGGACCAAAGCGCAGCGTGGTAAGTGTTCATGATTTTTTATTAGAACACTATAACAAAATAACAAGAGAATAAATGAAACCGAAACAGTCCTGTAAGGTGCAAAACACTAAACAGAAAATAACTACCCACAAAAACCATGTGGGAAAAAGCTACCTAAGTATGGTTCTCAATCAGAGACACCGATAGACAGCTGCTTCTGATTGAGAACCACACCCGGCCAAACACAAAGAAATACAAAACATAGAAAATGAACATAGAATGCCCACCCAAATCACACCGTGACAATTCTATACATTAGTTTATACTTGGTTAAGTGTACATTTTTGGTAGCTGTAATTTTGTTATTTATGTTCCAACACTTCCATCTTGTGCCAATATCAGTTATTTTTATGTCTTGATTCCAATATTTTATATATTTTTTCAAAGAGATTGTCAGTTGGATAGGCTCTCTGCAAGGTTTTGTAGGCTATATCTTACCTATCATATGAGTATCCTTTTCTGACTCAAATAGGATATCCTCAACATTGCTTTGATGTCAAAAATATTTCAGATCGAAAGTACGTCATATAAAACTGTTAAATTGCATATATTCGAGAGAAAAAAAGTACACTGCTTTGTTTCCGATGTAGACATTATAAAGATATCTGTTAAATGAAATAATCTAACAAGCTAATCTACCCCCTCCACCCACCCCCAGTACTAAACCAAAGCCCAAAAATCGAAGCATTGTCACATCATGCAACACACATAGACCTAATGCATATGGATTAGGGTCTAAATCCTCATCAGAAATGATAGCTCATGGCCAGATAGATATTATTGACTGACTGTGAACTCATTCTCTGCTCTCATCTCCCGTATCTAGTTTGCCATGGCGACTGTGGTGATGGAGCAGATTGGTCGCCTGTTCATCAATGCTCAACAGTTGCGTCAGATTCCTCAGCTGCTCGAGTCGGCCTTCCCTACTCTGCCCTGNGTGGTGATGGAGCAGATTGGTCGCCTGTTCATCAATGCTCAACAGTTGCGTCAGATTCCTCAGCTGCTCGAGTCGGCCTTCCCTACTCTGCCCTGCACCGTGAAAGCCCATGACGTGCCCTGGGTGTTCCGTGAGCCTCACATCATTGGAGGCTACAGGCAGCCGGACCACAGCTGGCGCTACTACTTCCTCACCCTCTTCCAGAGGCACAACGAGGCACTCAACGTTTGGACCCACCTGCTGGCCGCCTTCATCATCCTGGTCAAGTGCCAGGAGCTGTCCGAGACAGTGGATTTCCTCCGTGACCCCCACGCCCAGCCCCTGTTTATCGTCCTCCTCTCAGCCTTCACCTACTTGTCGTTCAGTGCCCTGGCCCACCTGCTCAACGCCAAGTCCGAGCTCTCCCACTACACCTTCTACTTCCTGGACTATGTGGGCGTGGCCATATACCAGTATGGCAGCGCCCTTGCCCACTATTACTACGCCATCGAGGAGGGCTGGCACGCCCGGGTGCGAGGGATCTTCCTGCCCACCGCAGCGTTCCTGGCCTGGTTCTCGTGCTTCGGCTGCTGCTACGGAAAGTATGCCAGCCCGAGGCTGCCCAAGTTTGCCCACAAGCTGTTCCAGGTGGTTCCCTCGGGCCTGGCCTACTGCCTGGACATCAGCCCCGTGCTGCACCGCATCTACAGCTGCCACCAGCAGGAGGGGGGCTGCTCCAACCAGGCCGTGGCTTACCACCGCTACCAGGTACTCTTTTTCCTGGTGAGCGCCTACTTCTTTGCCTGTCCCCACCCAGAGTGCTGGCTGCCCGGGCGATGTGACTTCATTGGCCAGGGCCACCAGATCTTCCACGTGTTCCTGGTGCTGTGCACCCTGGTGCAGATCGAGGCGACACGCATAGACTACATTGAGCGGAGGCCCCTCTACGAGCGTCTCCACGGCAACCTGGCCCACGACACAGTGGCGCTCTTCGTCTTTACAGCATGTTGCAGCGCGCTCACTGCCTTCTACGTGCGGAAACGTGTGCAGGCGCAAATGCTTGAGAAAGTGGAGTAGGAGCTGTCAGGACAGAGGGATAAATTAGGATAAGGGAGAAAGACTTTAATCTGATTTACACTGGAAAGCTAAAAAGACAAGAGATTAAACAAATCAGACTGTTGATTTTGTAAAAAGATGATAAAAACAATGACCTGCTGTTTTTTTTTTTTTGGGGGGGGGGGGCTGCCAAATGACATTTTAAACTGGCAACATAGACTTTGTCTTGCGATGTTGACCTTCCAGGAAGACAGAAAAACCTGGTAGGTTCTGTCTGTCACAGCACAAGCAGTACCTGTAACACTTCAAATAACATTGTTTCACTTCACAGAGATGGTAAAATGAAGGTTGGAATTGAGACTTTTTTATTGTGTTGATTTTCCTCTTAATTTTCCACTCTCTACTGTGAGATCACATGTCATGGCCTAGCTATCTACTGAATAGTTAGAATGACTTTTTGACTTTATACAGTATTGACTGACCAACTCCAAGCATGACACAAACCATCTCAATAGAGGTATGCAGGAAAGAATGGAAAGTATACTCACATTGCCCTTAAGTGCATAATCAAATAAATAATTATAATAAGAATTTAAAATAAGAATTTCTCACTAGCTTTTATTTCTTAAAAATACAATGTGAGTTTCAAAGTGATTTGACTCCCAAGTCAAATGTTAGTGCTTAACAAAGACCAGTATTATTATTTTTTATTCCTTGGTTATCCCATGATATTCCAGCGAGCTGCATTCAACACTGCCAAATGACTCATTCTCTGTGTTTTATCTACCATTTTCTCTGCCCATTTTCTCCAAAGCTATGTTTTCTAAGTGATTGAGATGCCTTTACGGGCTGTCAGATATAATAGACAGGCAGTTAGACTAGTTAGACCAGCTAGAGGCATAGAGCACACAATTTGCAAACCAAACCGAACATTTCTCCTCTAAGATACATAAATTGGCCATTTTACTAACATGCGGAATGATCATGTCAAAGAACAAAGCTGGCACTCTTAGGATAGTTGGCGTAAGAAATGGTTGGAATTATGTGCCCAAGATTACAATGATGTCTCTTTGTCGTTGTGATAATATTCCTTTTGTATTCAAAGGGCTGGAACTTCAGCTTTTGCTTTTTCACACCCGATGATGTCAATGCCTTTGTGTGTATTGTTCAGTCTTTTCATGGACTTGACTTTACTCACAAAAGGGCTGTCTGAGTACTGAGTATGGTGACTTACTGTTTGTATATTTGTATATGTATGGTTGGGTATGTATGTGCCTTAAAGCATGTCTCTTTGCGTGTATATAGGTTTGTGTGTGATTCAGATGTGAATGTGTTTGAAAGCCTGTCTTTGCACTGATTTCTTATATTCGAGACCCTCCTCAAGAACATTGTAGTCCTTTAACATCCTCTCAAGTCTCTTAGGGTGACATTTTAAGTCTGTCACACAGCAGCGAAAGGTGCAAAAATGACTCACAATAGAGCTGGATTTATTTTAAAACCTATTTTTATGATGTCCATGAAACTGTGGCAATAATATATTTAGATCTAAAGTAAACAAAGCATTTATTACACAGGTATTCAAATCAGGACCTGGAGACAATAATTCCAATACTCAATTTGAATGAAATGCCATTTAAAATTTTCATTTTAGATGAATAAGATAATGTTGCCCTTGTGTTCTGTTGTGAGATGCCTCCTAAAATGTATGTCATTTTATATGTGCTGATCAGATGGAGGTTTGAGGTGGCATTGAACTTTACAGACCTGAGAGCACTGACAGGTTTGGGTTCAGCCAAAGTCACTGATAATGTCACCTATAAAGCTTAGACTAATATCTAACAGGTGACGAAAAGGTTAAATCATGACCGACTTACAGGTAACTGCCAAAATAAAGGAAACACTTAAGGAAATGAGGGATACAAAGTATATTGAAAGCAGGTGCTTCCACACAGATGTGATCCTGAGTTAATTAGGCAATTAACATCCCATCATGCTTAGGATCATGTATAAAAATTCCCAGTTGCCCATTATTTTGGCTACCATGGCTAGAAGAAGAGAGCTCAGTGACTATGAAAGAGGGGTCTCAAAAGAGCATAGGGGGTTTAAAGTGTGTGTGTGTGTGTGTGTGTGTCTCAGTCACCAGATCTCAACCCAATTGAACACTTATGGGAGATTCTGGAGTGGCGCCTGAAACAGCGTTTTCCACCACCATCAACAAAACACCAAATTATGGAATTTCTCATGGAAGAATGGTGTCGCATCCCTCATATAGAGTTCCAGATACTTGTAGAATTTAAGCCAAGGAGTATTGACGCTGTTCTGGTGGCTCGTGCTGGCCCAACTTCCTATTAAGAAACTTTATGTTGGCGTACCTTTATTTTGGCAGTTACCTGAATTTGAATTGTTATGGTTTCACTGATAAAGTGGTTGCAATGCTTCTACACCTTCTACACCTGCATTGCTTGCTGCTTGGGGTTTTAGGCTGGGTTTCTGTACAGCACTTTGTGACATCAGCTGATGTAAGAAGGGCTTTATAAATACATTTGATTGATTCATTGATTGCAATGACTACAATACAATGATTGTGACCCCTAGTATCCAAACTACCACTGTAAGTGCCATTCCTAACACAAACCAACTCTGAGTTATTTAACTGTTAACCTTGATACTACTGACTCTCACTGTCCTGCACGGAACCTAATTCTAACCACTGTATCCAGTTTTACCGAGCATTGCAGGTTACCGTTTTTTGTCAGGAATCTTGTTCTGGAGGCAGCTCTGCAGGGTGGTCATTAGCTGGCACAAAGTCATTACATTTGCTTTTAACCACACTGCATACCTCAGAGGTGGCACCACAGGTACCAGAGTGGTGTGATGGAAAAATAATTCTGGGGCCCTCATTACTTTATACAGTATGACGTGATTAATCTGTTGTAAAAAGGATGAATATGGGCTATGATGGGACCAGAGTTGAAAAGCATGTCAAACTGCAGCAACCTTATAGTTGTTCATATTACTAGAAAGACTAGGGGGGTTTCCTATATACATTCGTGGCCAAAAGTTTTGAGAATGACACAAATATTCATCTTCACAGTCTGCTGCCTCAGTTTGTATGATGTTCATTTGCATATACTCCAGAATGTTATGAAGAGTGATCAGATGAATTGCAATTAATTGCAAAGTCCCTCTTTGCCATGCAAATGAACTGAATCCCCCAAAAACATTTCCACTGCATTTCAGCCCTGCCACAAAAGGACCAGGTGACATCATGTCAGTGATTCCCTCATTAACACAGGTGTGAGTGTTGACGAGGACAAGGCTGGAGATCACTCTGTCATGCTGATTGAGTTCGAATAACAGACTGGAAGCTTCAAGAGAAGGGTGGTGCTTGGAATCATTGTTCTTCCTCTGTCAACCATGGTTGCCTGCAAGGAAACACGTGTCGTCATCATTGATTTGCACAAAATTGTCTTCACAGGCAAGGATATTGCTGCCAGTAAGATTGCACCTAAATCAAACATTTATCGGATCATCAAGAACTTCAAGGAGAGCGGTTCAATTGTTGTGAAGAAGGCTTCAGGGTGCCCAAGAAAGTCCAGCAAGCGCCAGGACCATCTCCTAAAGTTGATTCAGCTGCGGGACCGGGGCACCACCAGTACAGAGCTTGCTCAGGAATCGCAGCAGGCAGGTGTGAGTGCATCTGCACGACTTTTGGAGGATGACCTGGTGTCAAGAAGGGCAGCAAAGAAGCCCCTTCTCTCCAGGAAAAACATCAGGGACAGACTGATATTCTACAAATGGTACAGGGATTGGACTGCTGAGGACTGGGGTAAAATCATTTTCTCGTATTAATCCCCTTTCCGATTGTTTGGGGCATCCGGAAAAAAGCTTGTCCGGAGAAGACAAGGTGAGCGCTACCATCAGTCCTGTGTCATGCCAACAGTAAAGCATCCTGAGACCATTCATGTGTGGGGTTGCTTCTCAGCCAAGGGAGTGGGCTCACTCACAATTTTGACAATTTTGACTAAGAACACAGCCATGAATAAAGAATGGTACCAACACACCCTCCGAGAGCAACTTCTCCTAACCATCCAGGAACTGTTTGGTGATGAATAATGCCTTTTCCAACATGATGTTGCACCTTGCCATAAGGCAAAAGTGATAACTAAGTGGCTCGGGGAACAAAACATTGATATTTTGGGTCCATGGCCAGGAAACTCCCCAGACCTTAATTCCATTGAGAACTTGTGGTCAATCCTCAAGAGACGGGTGGACAAACAAAAACCCATAAATTCTGACAAACTCCAAGCATTGATTATGCAAGAATGGGCTGCCATCAGTCAGGATGTGGCCCAGAAGTTAATTGACAGCATGCCAGGGCGTATTGCAGAGGTCTTGAAGAAGAAGGGTCAACACTGCAAATATTGACTCTTTGCATCAACTTCATGTAATTGTCAATAAAAGCCTTTGACACTTACGAAATGCTTGTAATTATACTTCAGTATTCCATAGTAACATCTGACAAAAATATCTAAAGACACTGAAGCTGCAAACTTTGTGAAAGTTAATATTTGTGTCATTCTCAAAACTTTTGGCCACGACAGAGAAAGCAACGTTTGTAAGGGCTGTCGCTCTCCTCATCCTCAGACGAGGAGAGGAGAGAAGGATCATCAGACCAAAATGCAGCTTCAGGGAAATAAGCCATCTTTTATTTTATAACAGGAAAAAAAACTGATGATGATGGCGACACGAAAACAAACACTTTAACAAACTTACAAAATAACAAAACGACGTAGAACGAAACCTGAACATAAACTCACATACTAAAACGTAAACTCACGGACAGGAACGTTACATCAAAACACACGAACAGCCAAACAGTCCCGAATGTGAAAATACATCGACAACACGAAGACATCACAGGAGACAACCACCCACACACAAACACTGTGAACAGCCTACCTAAATATGACTCTCAATTAGAGGAACGCCAAACACCTGCCTCCAATTGAGAGCCATACCAGGCAACCCTAAACCAACATAGAAACAGACAACATAGAATGCCCACCCAAACTCACGTCCTGACCAACTAACACACAAAACTAAACAGAAAACAGGTCAGGAACGTGACAACGTTATTGGACAACTCACAGGGCTGAGCTTGTTTTATGCAGGTTTGCAATGTTTAGTCCTGCCCTATGCAACTGTAGGCCTAATTAAACATTTACTCACAGTCTATGTCAGCTATTGTGTTTATTGATTAATAAGCCCTGCATAAATACATCAAACAAATACAATGTACAAAATTACAAAACATATTAAGAAAAACAGACACATTACTCTGAACTGAGCAAGGGGACCAGAACATATCATTTCAGAGAGCTCTGTAAATTGTTCCACATAAACCACTAGATGCTGTTTTCCATTGTGCCCTTAGGTGGTGGGCCTCTTTGCATGTAAGGAGAGAGCAGCATTTTCTTGTGTTAATCTACAAAGCACTCATGCAGAAACTTACTATATATCTATCATCATTAATTCAATTTAGATGCACAAATGATTAAACCCGGTCTCAGGCTTGGTCTCCACAGAGTCTCCACATAGTTGGGTAAAGCGTTTTTTTTTTGCACCCTTTAAGTGTAAATGCTGCTGCATGCATATAGATAACATCCCCATAGTCTAAAATAGACGTACAGTTGAAGTTGGAAGTTTACATACAACTTAGCCAAATACATTTAAACTTAGATTTTCACAATTCCTGACATTTAATCCTAGTACGAATTCCCTGTCTTAGGTCAGTTAATTATAACCACTTTATTTTAAGAATGTGAAATGTCAGAATAATAGTAGAGAGAATGATTTATTTCAGCTTTTAATTCTTTCATCACATTCCCAGTGGGTCAGTAGCATTGCGTTCAAATTGTTTAACTTGGGTCAAACGTTTCAGGTAGCCTTCCACAAGCTTCCCACAATAAGTTGGGTGAATTTCGGCCCATTCCTCCTGACAGAGCTGGTGTAACTGAGTCAGGTTTGTAGGCCTCATTGCTCGCACAAGCTTTTTCAGTTTTGCCCACAAATTGTCTGTAGGATTGAGGTCAGGGCTTTGTGATTGTCACTTCAATACTTTGACTTTGTTGTCCTTAAGCCATTTTGCCACAACTTTGGAAGTATGCTTGGGGTCATTGTCCATTTGGAAGACCCATTTGCGACCAAGCTTTAGCGTCCGACTGATGCCTGAGATTTGCTTCAATATATCCCATAAGTTCCCCCCCCAGTGATGCCATCTATTTTGTGAAGGTGCATCCAAGTTCCTCCTGCCTGCAAAGCACCCCCACATACATGATGCTTCCACCTGCCGTGCTTCAGGGTTGGGATGGTGTTCTTCGGCTTGCAAGCCCTCCCCCTTTTTCTCCAAACATAGATGATGGTCATTATGGCACAATTACAGTCTATATTTTTGTTTCATCAGACCAGAGGACATATCTCCAAAAGTATGATCTGTCCCCATGTGCAGTTGCAAAACCGAGTCGGGCTTTTTTATGGCAGCTTGGAGCAGGGGCTTCTTCCTTGCTGAACGGCCTTCAGGTTATGTCATTATAGACTCGTTTACTGGGAATAGATACTTTGTACCTGTTTCCCCAGCATCTTCACAAGGTCCTTGCTGTTGTTCTGGGATGGATTGTGGCACTTTTCGCACCAAAGTACGTTCATCTCTAGGAGACAGAACGCGTCTCCTTCCTGAGAGGTATGACGGCTGCGTGGTCCCATGGTGTTTACTTGCATACTATGGTTTACAGATGAAACGTGGTACTTCAGGCATTGGGAAATTGCTCCCAAGGATGAACCAGACTGTGGAGGTCTACAATTGTGTTCTGAGGTCTTTGGCTGATTTCTTTTGATTTTCCCATGATGTCAAGCAAATAGGCACTGGATTTGAAGGTTAGGCCTTGAAATACACCACAGGTACATCCTCCAATGGACTCAAGAATGTCAATTAGCCTATCAGAAGCTTCTAAAGCCATGGACATCATTGTCTCTGGAATTTTCCAAGCTGTTTAAAGCAAAG
>NC_036874.1:20156552-20159692 GCF_002910315.2 Salvelinus sp. IW2-2015 | reverse complement strand
TAATGTTCATTATAACTGGGCCTTCCCGTTCTTTACTTCTTGTTGTGGGCACTTGATTAGGATTTGACTTACAAGCCATACTTCGGGTTCATCTGTTGAATTTCACCAATCATGCAAGCAGATCATGCAACCACGCTGTGTGATCTCAACTTCCCAGCAGCCTGAGGTGTTCACATCACAAGAGCGCGGGCAACTGCCTACCTGTAGTCTAGGACTATCATACGGATTCATCTAAAGGTGAGAGGGGAGAATCAATCTGCCCACGCGTCCTTCATTCTTGGGGGTCTAAACCCCAAAGTACGGTCATCATTATGCAGACCGCTCTTTTCCAGCGCAATTTAACAGTAGTGGGCGTGCAATACTATCCTCGCTTGGATGACTCAAGAGTCACTGGTTCCTCCTCCGTGGGAATCAAATCCCTATCAACACTCCCTCTTTGGGAGAATGGTGGTGCAAATGAATCGCCAGCATGTGCGCTGATCCCACCAATGAGCCATTGGTGTTTATTACTTGGCATACCCTATTGTGTTTGAAAGCAGATGAAAACGTTGTGTACCTTTCAGGGCATTTTGGGAAATTGCTCCCAAGGTATGATATTCCTATGAATCTTGTGTGGAAGGTCCTTAACAAGTTGTTGTTCTTGAGGTCTTTGGCTGATTTCTTTTGATGTTTCCCATGATGTCAAGCAAAGTAGCACTGAGTTTGAAGTTGGAGGCTTGAAATACATCCTCAGGTACATCCCAATGGACTCAAATGATGTCAATTAGCCTATCAGAAGCTTCTTAAAGCCATGACATCATTTTCTGGAATTTTCCAAGCTGTTTAAAGGCACAGTCAACTTAGTGTATTTAAACTTCTGACCGACTAGAATTGTGAATACAGTGAATCTAAGTGAAATAATCTGACTGTAAACAATTGTTGGAAAAATTACTTGTGTCATGCACAAAGTAGATGTCCTAACCGACTTGCCAAAACTATAGTTTGTTAACAAGAAATTTGTGGAATGGTTGAAAAATGTGTTTTAATGACTCCAACCTAAGTATATGTAATTTTCCGATTTGAACTGTACAAGTGGCTGGACAATTTCCTTCCTATTAACAAAAGTCAGACATGCTTTTTTTCTGTAAAAGAAACCAACCTTGAACTTCAACTTCTTCACCAGCTCAGTAACATGTTTCATAAATGACAGTTTGTCATCAAGCCAGATACCAAGATAATTGTCAGAAGGAACTCGCTCAATTTGTGTACCGTTCAAACTAGTCATTACAAATTCATTTAAATCTGGCTTATGGGACCCAGAAAAAAGCATTTGTTTTGTTTTGTTTGCATTTAGTTAATACTCTTACACAAAGAGATTGCCGTTATGAAACTGCAGTAAAAGTGCAGTAACTGCAGTCAACTGTGATATTTTGAACACAGTAATTCCAGAATAACTGCAGTGTACTGCTCTTGAACTGCAGTTATACTGCACTGTTACAGCAGTGAAAAAAGCAGTGTTATTTTGGACTGCAGACTGTAGTTACACTGTGCTCTAACTGCAGCTATTGTGCAGTGTACTGCAGTTATATTGCACTCTGGTTGCAATCTTTTTTATCAAGGGACATTTTCTAACGGGTAATTTTAGATTGTAAAGTCTAGGTAGTTTGAATATTTGAATATTAACCAAATTTGATTCCATTCACATTTTCTCACAAACAAATGGCCGATAAATAAACAACGCTACCACTTAATTTACCCTGGCCAGAGAGACAGGTTGCATAATAGGCTAGACAGTTGTTAGTAGCTTACAGTAGATCAGACTGACGTGTCTACACTTGACAATTTACAATTTACATGCGACTTCTGCTATCAGATTATGAGATTATGAAGATCGCATTGAAAAGTCTGGTTGAGTGCTTTGCTTTGTGGTCTGATTGTGTTCAGATCTGTCTGACCACTTCAGGAGGTGGTCAAGGATGCATTGTGTGCGGATTTCTCCTCAGTCTGGATGCAATCAGGCTATGGCAAGCGCATACAGTGGGCTACGTCATCAGCACTCCAGAAAACTTGTTTTTTGGGGACCGAGAGCCACCTTTTCATTATAATGTTGGAGGAAATACGTTCCTAGCGCGTGAGGTTACGTATTTTATGGCCTCATAAATGCTAGCCAGCTAGCTAATATTTAGAAAAACATTTGTTTTGTTTGGCTAGCTACAGAGGTTAGCTGGATAGTTAGCTACAGTAGTTAGCTGCTGCCATCTGTTGTTGTGTTATCATATTTTGCCTATGCCACCATTCGTAGAATGCATACTGGCATTTGCTTCCCTCCAGTCCCTCGACTTCTTGGCACTGACGGAAACATGGATTACCACTGATAACACTGCTACTCCTACTGCTCTCTCCTCGTCTGCCCACGTGTTCTCGCACACCCCGAGAGCTTCTGGTCAGCGGGGTGGTGGCACTGGGATCCTCATCTCTCCCAAGTGGACATTCTCTCTTTCTCCCCTGACCCATCTGTCTATCACCTCCTTTGAATTCCATGCTGTCACAGTTACCAGCCCTTTCAAGCTTAACATCCTTATCATTTATCGCCCTCCAGGTTCCCTTGGAGAGTACATCAATGAGCTTGACGCCCTGATAAGTTCTTTCCTGAGGATGGCTCCCTCTCACAGTTCTGGGTGACTTTAACCTCCCAGCTCTACCTTTGACTCATTCCTCTCTGGCCTCCTTCTTTCCACTCCTCTCTCTCTTTTGACCTCACCTCTCACCTTCCCCCCCTACTCACGAAGGCAGGCAATACGCTTGACCTCATCTTTACTAGATGCTGTTCTTCACTAATCTCATTGCAACTCCCTCCAAGTTCCGACCACTACCTTTATCCTTTCCCTCTCGCTCGCATCCAACACTTCCCACACTGCCCCTACTCGGATGGTATCGCGCCGTCCCAAACTTCGCTCTCTCTCCCCGCTACTCTCTCCTCTTCCATCCTATCAATCTCTTCCCTCTGCTCAAAACCTTCTCCAACCTATCTCCTGATTCTGCCTCCTCAACCCTCCTCTCCTCTTTCTGCATCCTTTGACTCTCTATGTCCCTATCTCCAGGCCGGCTCGGTCCTCCCTCCTGCTCGGCTCGGCTCTCATTGCGCAGCTCACAGAACAGGG
>NC_036874.1:20089853-20154790 GCF_002910315.2 Salvelinus sp. IW2-2015 | reverse complement strand
TTCTATGTGTTTGGCCTGGTATGGTTCCCAATCAGAGGCAGCTGTCTATCGTTGTCTCTGATTGAGAACCATACTTAGGTAGCCTGTTCCCACCTGTGTTTGTGGGTAGTTCCACCCCAATGGTGGAACAAACTCCCTCACGACGCCAGGTCAGCGGAGTCAATCACCACCTTCCGGAGACACCTGAAACCCCACCTCTTTAAGGAATACCTAGGATAGGATAAAGTAATCCTTCTAACCCCCCCCCCCTTAAAATAGTTAGATGCACTATTGTAAAGTGGTTGTTCCACTGGATATCATAAGGTGAATGCACCAATTTGTAAGTCGCTCTAGATAAGAGCGTCTGCTAAATGACTTAAATGTAAATGTAATTTGAATATAGCACGGGAAAAGGAAATATCACATTTACATAAGTATTCATATATAGACCCTTTACTCAGTACATTGCTGAAGCACCGTTCGCAGCGATTACAGCCTCGCATCTTCTTGGGTATGACGCTACAAGCTTGGCAAACCTGTATTTGGGGAGTTTCTCCCATTCTTCTCCAGGGATCCTCTCAAGCTCTGTCAGGTGGGATGGGGAGCGTTGCTGCACAGCTATTTTCAGGTCTCTACAAGTCTGGGCTCTGGCTGGGACAATCAAGGACATTTATTATTTATTTATTTTGATTTAACTAGACAGGTCAGTTAAGAACAAATTCTTACTTAGAAATGACGGCCTACCCCGGAAAAAAACCCAGACGACGCTGAGCCAATTGTGCTCCGTCCGAAAGGACTCCCAATCATGGCTGGTTGTGATACAGCCTGGAATTGAACCAGGATCGGTAGTGATACCTCTAGCAGTGAAATGCAGTGCCTTAGACTGCTGCGCCACTCAGGAGCCCCATTCAGAGACTTGTCCCGAAGTCACTCCTGTGTTATCTTGGCTGTGAGCTTAGGGACGTTGTCCTGTTGGAAGGTGAACCTTCACCCCAGTCTGAGGTCTTGAGCACTCTGGAACAGGTTTTCATCAAGGATCTCCCTGTGCTCCGTTCATCTTTCCCTCGATCCTGACTATTCTTTCAGTCCCTGCCGCTGAAATAAATATCCACTGCATGTTGCCTCCACCATGCTTCACCGTAGGGATGGTGCCAGGTTTCCTCAAGACCTGAAGCTTGCCATTCAGGCCAAATAGTTCAATCAGATCAGAGAATCTGAGTCCTTTAGGTGCCTTTTGGCAAACTCCAAGTGGCCTGTCATGTGCCTTTTACTGAGGAGAGGCTTCCGTCTGGCCACTCTACCATAAAGGCCTGATTGGTGGAGTGCTGCAGAGATGGTTGTCCTTCTGGAAGCTTCTCCCCTCTCCACAGAGGAACTCTGGAGCTATGTCAGAGTGACCATCGGGTTCTTGGTCAACTCCCTAACCAAGGCCCTTCTCCCCTGATTGCTCAGTTGGGCCGGACAGCCAGCTCTAGTAAGAGTCATATATTCCAAGATGGCGTAGCAGTCGGACGTGTGTCTTTGTCTTGTCCCATCCTGTCTCATGTATATATTGTTTTCTTTGTATATATTTTGTATATATTTTAATCTCACTTTCCATCTACGGACTGAATATACTCTCCTGAAACCCAGATACGGATCTGCTATTTTTATACTTTAGAACCGGAAACTCCTTCAGAAGCTAGCCAGCTAACTAGCTAGTAGTCAGTTAGCCACTGCTAGCGGTCCTCACCGTTAACTCGGACATCAGCCAGCCTCAACTCGGTCAATTCCTGCCAGTCTGCACAGTGCAATATCAACCCAGAGCATATCGGACTGCTTTTTCTCTACCACATCTCCGGATTCCTACCGCAAGCTCTGAACCTTTACACTGGATCATCGCAGCTAGCTAGCTGTTATCCGAGTAGCTACTCCTGGCTAATGTCTCTGTCCTGAAGCAAGCACCAGTTAGCCTGGAGCTAGCCCCGAGCTTGGCCCATCTCCCGGCTAGCCAAAGAGGTCCACCAGCCAATTCTTGGGCTACAAAACCTCTTTTGCCAATTGGCCTGGACCATTTACTGCCGACACGGAGCCCCGCCGATCCATCACAACTGGTTTGACGACGTAACCATCCGAGGTGATCTCAACAGGCTCTTCCATTGCGACGTTGCCGGATGCCCATCTGCTATCCCCGGCCCGCTAGCTGTCTGAATCGCAGTGTCTCCAGCTCGCCTAGCGTAGCAGCGACTACGAAATTGACTCCCTGAAACATCTATTGCTACTCATTGGACCCTACGATCACTCGGCTACACATGCCTCTCCCCAATGTCAATATGCTTTGTCTATTGCTGTTTTGGTTAGTGATTATTGTCTTATTTCATTGTAGAGCCCCTAGCCCAGCCCAATAGGCCTTAGATAGCCATTTTCTTCCACCCCTCACACATGCGGTGACCTCACCTGGCTTAACTGGTGCCTCCAGAGACAAAATCTCTCTCATCGTCACTCAATGCCTAGGTTTACCTCCACTGTACTCACATCCTACCATACCCTTGTCTGTACATTATGCCTTGAATCTATTCTTCCGAGCCCAGAAACCTGCTCTAAAAATCCACCTTTCCAGAAACAAGTCTCTCACCGTTGCCGCTTGTTATAGACCCCCTTCAGCCCCCAGCTGTGCCCTGGACACCATATGTGAATTGATTGCTCCCCATCTATCTTCAGAGTTTGTAATGTTAGCTGACCTAAACTGGAATATGCTTAACACCCCGGCCATCCTACAATCTAAGTTAGATGCCCTCAATCTCACACAAATTATTAAGGAACCTACCAGGTACAACCCTAGATCCGTAACCATGGGCACCCTTTTAGATATCATCCTAACCAACTTGCTGACACCTCTGCTGTCTTCAACTAGGATCTCAGCGATCACTGCCTCATTGCCTGTACTCGTGATGGGTCTGCGGTCAAACGACCACCCCTTATCACTGTCAAACGCTCCCTAAAACACTTCAGTGAGCAGGCCTTTCTAATCAACCTGGCCCGGGTATTCTGGAAGGATATTGACCTCACCCCATCAGTAGAGGACGCCTTGTTGCTCTTTAAAACTTCTTGTCAATAGGGGGGCGCTATTTTCACTTTGGAAAAAATCGTGCCCAATTTAAACGGACTCGTACTCTATTCTAGATCATACAATATGCATATTATTATTACTATTGGATAGAAAACACTCTCAAGTTTCTAAAACTGTTTGCATTATATCTGTGAGTAAAACAGAACTCATTTGGCAGCAAACTTCCAGACAGGAAGTGAAAATTCTGAAAATGGGGCTCTGTTTCAGGGCCTGCCTATTCAACTGGCTTATATTTATCGATATACATGCACTTCATACGCCTTCCACTAGATGTCAACAGGCAGTGGAAGGTGGATTGGGGTGTCTAGCTTGATCTGAGGTCGAACAAGAGCTTTTGGAGTGGCAGGTCAGGAATTTCCTTTCTCTACCAAGGCGCGCGAAGCACCTCGATATTGTCTTCTGATAAGCGTTCAGTTTACACGGCGAATATCTCCGGCTCTGATTTTATTTGATACATGTGATAATAACATCGTAAAGTAGGTTTTTTCAACCGAGTTTTATCAGATTATTCAACGTTTATTGGGACTTTTGGAGTTTTCCGTTTTTGGTCGAAAAATGGGAACGTTATCACATTGGCTAGCATTGTGGCGCGAATTCAACGAGAAGGACATTCTAAAACCAAACAACGATTTATTCTGGACCAAGGACTCCTTGTACAAGATTCTGATGGAGTCAGCAAAAGTAAGAAAATTTATGTGTTATTTCGTATTTCTGTGGAAAATGTTGATTCCTATTCTCTGCCGTTTTGGCGAGCGCTGTCTCGCAATAACGCAAGCTGTTTGTTATGGTAAAGTATTTTTTTAAATCTAACACAGCGGTTGCATTAAGAACCAGTGTATCTTTCATTTGCTTACAACAAGTATTTTGTTAAAGTTTATGATGAGTTCTTTGGTCAGATTAGGTGAGTGTCCAAATATCTCTGGAGATTCTGGTGATCGATGCTACGTATTCACAATGTATAAGGATTTGTAGCTCTAAATATGCACATTTTCGAACAAATAAGTGTATTGTATAATGATGTTGAGTCTTTGGCTATTGTGGTTAGCTAATATAAATACATATTGTGTTTTGCTGTAAACATTTTAAATCGAAATGATTGGCTGGATTCACAAGATGTTTATCTTTCATTTGCTGTATTGGACTTGTGATTTCATGAAAATTATATTATATGACATCCCTGTCCCGTTAGGTAGGCTATGCTAGTCAGCTTTTTTGATGAGGATGCTCCGGATCCGGGATGGGTATCACTGAAAGGTTAAAAGTGCTTTCCTCTCCATCTTAGATAAGATGCCCCATTCAAGAAATGTAGAACTAAGAACAGATATAGCCCCTGGTTTACCCCAGGCTTGACTGCCCTTGACCAGACACAAAAATCCTGTGGTATTGTGTATTAGCATCGATAGCCCCAGCGATATGCAACTTTTCAGGGAGTCAGGACCCAATATACTCAGTCAGTTAGGAAAGCTAAGGCTAGCTTTTTTCAAACAAAATTTGCATCTGTCACTCATTTCAAAAGGTTTTGACAACACTGTAATGTCCATGGAGAATAAGAGCACTTCTCCCAGCTGCACACTGCAGGAGGCTAGGAATCATTATCACTGATAAATCTACAATAATTGATCATTTCAATAAGCTTTTTCTACGGCTGGCCATGCTTTCACCTGGCTACCTACCCGGCCAACATTCAGCACCCCGTAGCATTGCAAGCCCCCCCGCTTCTCTTCACCAAATCCCGACAGCTGATGTTTGAAAGAGCTGCAAAATCGGGATCCCTACAATCAGCTGGGCTAGACTATCTGGACCTTTCTTTCTAAATGAATCTGCCGAAATTGTTGCAACCACTATTATAGCCTGTTCAATCTCTCTTTCGTATTGTCTGAGATCCAAAGATTGGAAAGCTGCCACAGTAATTATCCTCTTCAAGAGGGAGCACCTCTAGACCAGGGGTCGGGAACCTATGGCTCCCGAGCCAGGTGTGGCTCTTTTGATTATTGCAAATGGCTCGCAGATATTTTAATTAAATGATACTGGCCTACGTTGGCCGTTGCTAGGTAAAAGGTAAATCGCTTTTGAATCAGTCTGTCGGTCATTAGCTCAAAGCTAACCTTCGACGAAGAAATGGCGAAAGAAAGATGACGAGTATCGTACATTTCAGGACGAATGGACCGAAGAATTCGCCTTTGTGGAGAGAGCAGGTTCTGCGGTGTGTCTAATTTGCAATGACAAAATTACATCGATGAAACGGTCGAATGTAAAGCGGCACTTCGACACGCGCATGCTACCTTTGCATCAAAATACCCTGCGGGAGACAGCAGAAAGAAAGCGTGCCAAGAGCTACTGAGCAGGGTGCAAGCTAGCCAGCAGCAACTCCGCGTATGGACCCGGCAGGTGACTATAATTCCGCTAGCTTGCTGGATCTTTAGCAATAGTGAGGAACGGAAAACCATTCACAGATGGCGAGTATGCTAAAACGTTCATGCTGGAGTAGCAATGAACTTTTTGATGATCTTCCGAACAAAAGACAAGATAATTAAACGGATACAAGACATGCCTCTGTCGGCAAGAATGTTCATGATCGTACCATCGTGATGGCAAAACAAAGTGGAGGAAACGCAAGTGAAGGACATAAATGCAGCGCCGTTCTTTTCCTGGCTTTGGATGAGTCAAAGACGTGAGCCATTGTCGCAGTTCAGCGTGATTGCAAGTATGCTGTTGGTGACACACTGCGCGAAGAAAGTCTTGCAGTTCTGCATTAAAAGGGTCACAAGAGGTGAGGATTTATTTAAGTCTTTCATGGAGTTTGCTCAAGAAAAAAATCTACCTATGGATAAACTTCTCTCAGTGTGTACTGATGGGTGCCGTGTATGGTGGGACTAAAAAAGGATTTGTGGCGCTTCTCCGTGAACATGAAAATAGACCCATCCTAAGTTTCCATTGCATTCTACACCAGGAGGCACTTTGTGCTCAGATGTGTGACAGGCAGTTTGGGGAAGTGATGTCGCTGGTCATTCGTGTGATCAACTTTATTGTTGCTCGAGCCTTAAATGATCGCCAGTTTAAAACACTGCTGGATGAAGTTGGAAATAACTATCCTGGTCTGCTTTTGCACAGCAATGTGCGTTGGTTGTGCGTTGGTTGTCAAGAGGGAAGGTGCTTAGCCGTTTTGCGGCTTGCCTGAAAGAAATAAAAAATATTATATGGCTCTCACTGAAATCAATGTCAATTTTTTTTGCTTTCATGGCTCTCTTAGTCAAAAAGGTTCCCGACCCCTGCTCTCGACCCAAACTGTTATAGACTTATATCCATCCTGCCCTGCCTTTCTAAAATCTTTGAATGTCAAGTTAACAAACAGATCACCGACCATTTCGAATCCCACCGTACCTTCTCGACTATGCAATCTGGATTCTGAGCTGGTCATGGGTGCACCGCAGCCACGCTCAAGGTACTAAACGATATCATAACCGCCATCGATAAAAGACAGTACTGTGCAGCCGTCTTCATTGACCAGGCCAAGGCTTTCGACCTCTGTCAACCACCGCATTCTTATCGGCAGAATCAAAAGCCTTGGCTTCTCAAATGACTGCCTCGCCTGGTTCACCAACTACTTCTCAGATAGAGTTCAGTGTGTCAAATCGGAGGCCCTGTTGTCCGGACCTCTGGCAGTCTCGGGCCGACTCTTTTCTCTGTATATATCAATGATGTCGCTCTTGCTGTTGGTGATTCTCTGATCCGCCTCTACGGAGATGACACCATTCTGTATACATCTGGCCCTTCTTTGGACACTTTGCAAACAAACCTCCAAACAAGCTTCAATGCCATACAACACTCCTTCCGAAGCCTCCAACTGCTTTTAAATGCAAGTAAAACTAAGTGTATGCTCTTCCAGCGATTGCTGCCCGCACCCTCCTGCCCGACTAGCATCACTACTCTGTAAGGTTCTGACTTAGAATATGTGGACAACTACAAATACCTTAGTGTCTGGTTAGACTGTAAACTCTCCTTCCAGACTCACATTTGCTCCTTTGCACCCCAGTATCGCTACTTGCACATTCATCTTCTGCACATGTATCACTCCAGTGTTTAATTGCTATATCGTAATTACATCACCACTATGGCCTATTTTATTACCTTACCTCATTTGCACACACTGTATATATACATATTTTTTTATTCTACTGTATTATTGACTGTATGTTTGTTTATTCCATGTGTAACTCTGTGTTGTTGTATGTGTTGAACTGCTTTGCTATATCTTGACCAGGCCGCTACAACTTAATGGGGAAACTGGAGTTTGCGCAATTCAAATAAATAATCATACAAATTATGGATATTAAACAGTTAGGTACATATAAGTGTCTTATATCGGTTGAACGCTTAAATTATTGTTAATCTAACTGCACTGTCTGATTTACAGTAGCTATTACAGTGAAAACATGCCATGCGATTGTTTGTTTCATAAAGTTCACAAATAGCGATTAAATATTCACTTACTTTTTGAAAATCTTCCTCTGATTTGTCATCCAAAGGGTCCCAGCTATAACTTGTAGTGTTGTTTTGTTAGATAAAATCCTTCTTTATATCCCAAAAAGTCTGTTTAGTTGGCGCCATCAATTTGAGTAATCCACTCATTCAACATGCAGGGAAAGGAATCCGAAATTCTACCCCTAAACTTTGTTTCAACAAGTCAAAATAAGTTTCTATTTACTCCTCAGATACCCTAAAATGTAATCAAACTATAATATTTCTTATGGAAAGAAGTATGTTCACTAGGAAACCGATTTAGCAGGTGCGTCCTGTCTTCATGGCACGCGCAAACACAAATTTCCAAGACTCTGTCCCTGTACTAAAACTGATATTTCTTATTGGTTTTTGAAGTTACAAGCCTGAAACCTTGAACATAGACTGCTGACACCCTGTGGAAGCCATAGGAATTGCATCCTGGGAGCTATGCCCTTATACTCGCAATTCTAAGAGGATGGTCTCTCAAAAAAAAACATTACTACCATATCTATTGTGTTATATTCTCCTACATTATTTCAACATTTCTACAAACTTAAAAGTGTCATCTTTCCAATGGTACCAATTATATGCATATCCTGGCTTCAGGGCCTGAGCAACAGGCAGTTTACTTTGGGCACGTCATTCAGGCGGAAATTGAGAAAATTGGGACCTAGCCCTACTAAGCATCTCCAATCCAAAATTAAATCTAGAATCGGCTTCCTATTTCGCAATAAAGCCTCCTTCACTCATGCTGCCAAATATACCCTTGTAAAACTGACTATCCCACCGATCCTTGACTTCGGCGATGTCATTTGCAAAATAGCCTCCAACACTCTACTCAGCAAACTGGATGTAGTCTATCACAGTGTCATCCGTTTTGTTACTAAAGCCCCATATACTACCCACCACTGCGACCTGTACGCTCTTGTTGGCTGGCCCTCACTACATATTCGTCGCCAAACCCACTGGCTCCAGGTCATCTATAAGTCTATGCTAGGTAATGCCCCACCTTATCTCAGCTCACTGGTTACCATAGCAGCACCCACCCGTAGCACGCGCTCCAGCAGATATATTTCACTGGTCATCCCCAAAGTCAACAATTCCTTTGGCCGCCTTTCCTTCCAGTTCTCTGCTGCCAATTACTGGAACGAATTGCAAAAATCACTGAAACTGGAGTCTTATATCTCCCTCTCTAACTTTAAGCATCAGCTGTCAGAGCAGCTTACCGATCACTGTACCTGTACACAGCCAATCTGTAAATAGCCCACCCAACTACCTCACCCCCATATTATTACTTACCACCTTGCACCCCAGTATCTCTACTTGCACATCATCATCTGCACATCCATCACTCCAGTGTTAATGCTAAATTGGAATTATTTCGCATCTATGGCCTATTTATTGCCTACCTCCCAACTCTTCTACATTTGCACACACTGTACATATATTTTTTCTATTGTGTTATTGACTGTACGTTTGTTTATGTGTAACTCTGTGTTGCTTGATGTTGTCACACTGCTTTGCTTTATCTTGGCCAGGTCACAGTTGTAAATGAGAACTTGTTCTCTACTTGCCTACCTGGTTAAATAAAGGTGAAAAAAACTCTATGGATTGTGATTTTAGTTCATTTTTTAGCTAGCGTTAACGTTACATGTTTAAACAAAAGACCCCAAGTTAAAGCTTGCTGTTAGCTAGCTAACGTTAGCGGAGGTTAGATGGCTGGCTTGCTAGCTAACATTAACTTACATGTTTGAAGTGTTTGTAATGTTAATATCTGGAATTTGTCTTTCAGCATCAGTAGAACACGCCTGACTCTCACTTCGTTTGTAAATTATGTCTGAGTGTTGGAGTTTGCCCCTGGCTATCCATCAATTTTTTAAATAAATGATCCTTGGGCCGTCTGTTTTCAGGAATTTGAAATGTTTTCTACTTTTGATACATAAGTACATTTTAGCAATTCCATTTACTTTTGATACTTAAATATTTTTAAAACCAAATACTTTTAGACTTTTACTCAAGTAGTATTTTACTGGTTTACTTTTACTTCAGTAATTTTCTATTAAGGTATCTTTACATTTGGACCCTTTCTGTTTACCTGGAATTTTTACATATTGTAGGCTACTACTACATTTAGTCTTAATCTTTACTACACTACTCACTGTTTAGCACATGACCTCATGTGAATCCTTAAAGAGATGGGTGGGGCTGGCTTAAGAGGGTGTGAACAATGCTGAATGGGTGTAGACAAAGGAGAGCTCTCCAGTAGGTACCAAAACATTCAAAGGCCCTTTTCTCAAAAGTGAGTTTACAAGTGTATCAACTTTAAGGCAGAATTACTTTCCCATTGTTCCTAAAAAATGCAGTTTATGATATACCATTTTGTAGCTCTGAGTCTCTACTTTTTACAAATGTAAAAATCCCAATTTCAAAATGTTCTACATACGACCGAATCCAGGTGGTGAGTCACACATATGGAATTATGTAGTAACCCAAAATGTATTAATCAAAATATATTTGTAAATTCTTTTCAGATTATTCTACGTACAGATTATTCTACGTAGCCACCCTTTGCCTTGATGACAGCTTTGCACACTCTTGGCATTCTCTCAAACAGCTTCACCTGGAATGCTTTTCCAACAGTCTTGAAGCAGTTCCCATATATGCTGAGCACTTGATGGCGGCTTTTCCTTCACTCTGCGGTCCAACTAATCGCAAACCATCTCAATTTGGTTGAGGTCGGGTGATTGTGGAGGCCAGGTCATCTGATGCAGCAGGACATCTGATGTTTGTCCAACCGTCTCTTGAGGATTGACCACAAGTTCTCAATGGAATTAAGTTCTGGGGAGTTTCCTGGCCATGGACCCAAAATATCAATGTTTTGTTCCCCGAGCCACTTAGTTATCACTTTTGCCTTATGGCAAGGTGCTCCATCATGTTGGAAAATACATTGTTCGTCACCAAACTGTTCCAGGATGGTTAGGAGAAGTTGATCTCGGAGGATGTGTTGGTACCATTCTTTATTCATGGCTGTGTTCTTAGTCAAAATTGTGAGTGAGCCCACTCCCTTGGCTGAGAAGCAACCCCACACATGAATGGTCTTAGGATGCTTTACTGTTGGCATGACACAGGACTGATGCTAGCGCTCACCTTGTCTTCTCCGGACAAGCTTTTTTTCCGGATGCCCCAAACAATCGGAAAGGGGATTAATCCGAGAAAATTACTTTACCCCAGTACTCAGCAGTCCAATCCCTGTACCTTTTGCAGAATATAAGTCTGTCCCTGTTGTTTTTCCTGGAGAGAAGTGGCTTCTTTGCTGCTCTTCTTGACATCAGGCCATCCTCCAAAAGTCTTTGCCTCACTGTGCGTGCAGATGCACTCACACCTGCCTGCTGCCATTCCTGAGCAAGCTCTGTACTGGTGGTGCCCCGATCCCGCAGCTGAATCAACTTTAGGAGATGGTCCTGGCGCTTGCTGGACTTTCTTGGGCGCCCTGAAGCCTTCTTCACAACAATTGAACCACTCTCCTTGAAGTTCTTGATGATCCGATAAATGGTTGATTTAGGTGCAATCTTACTGGCAGCAATATCCTTGCCTGTGAAGCCCTTTTTGTGCAAAGCAATGATGATGGCACGTGTTTCCTTGCAGGTAACCATGATTGACAGCGGAAGAACAATGATTCCAAGCACCACCCTCCTTTTGAAGCTTCCAGTCTGTTATTCGAACTCAATCAACATGACAGAGTGATCTCTAGCCTTGTCCTCGTCAACACTCACACCTGTGTTAACGAGAGAGTCACTGACATTATGTCAGCTGGTCCTTTTGTGGCAGGGCTGAAATGCAGTGGAAATGTTTTTGCAGTGGAAATGTTCAGTCCATTTGCATGGCAAAGAGGGACTTTGCAATTAATTGCAATTAATCTGATCACTTTTCATAACATTCTGGAGTATATGCAAATTGCCATCATACAAACTGAGGCAGCAAACTTTGTGAAAATTAATATACTATGTCATTCTCAAAACTTTTGGCCATGACTGTATATATACAGTATAGATATAGAGGAGGTGGGTGTTATGGGTGGTTCTGTCACTTTCCCTCAACAGGCAGCCAGTCTCGGAATGGGGACTTGAAGATGCTGACTGCAAAGTCCACCCACAGCTGCTCTCTTCACTCTTGGAGTGTTTGCAGTGCTAGTGTAGTGCCCGGGATGATATGGCAAGCACTGGTTCGTAGCAGATCAGAATTAACAGCATGACAATAACAGTAGCTGTAGATAATGTAATGAACAGTGGGATCTTGGATTGTGGTTGGTCATGGAGGACATCAGATCGAATCAGATCTAGGGAAAGGATACGGTAGGCTTCTCGGAGCATTGCAGAACCCCTAGATCCTTGAGAACAGGAGCAGAGTAAAATTAAAAGGGGAAGAGATAGAGGCGTAGAAGGATGCAGAAAGAAAAGACACAGGTTACAGGTAGATCAGGGGCGTGTTGAGCAGGACACAGCATTTTGGAACGTTCAGATATAAATATATTATGTAGAACAAATATGCCTCTCCGACATGAAGAACATCCCAATCCTTACAGTACAATCACATACACTGGGCTACACACAGTAGCTCCATCTTGCCCTCTGATAGGCCAGGTAGAATTGTCATCATATTGCTTACACCTATCCAGCACACTAAGGTCTACACAAGTGCATAGGTTGTAAGGGATTGATTTGCGATTCAGGGATAGGCTCTTTCTCAATTTGTCTATCTTCGATTCCTCACGTCCTCTCTTTCCCCCCTTTTCAAAACGTTTGGAGGAAAATATCCTATATATATTCCTTGCCTCAAACCTTCTCCTACTGTACAATCCATTCTTAAGAAGCGAAAGAATGCAAGGTAAAAAACAATCTGAAAAGAGCCACAATTACATAATTACTGAATGCTGTCACACAACTATAATTCTGCAGGAAAATGATGAAAAACCTACCATCTGTGTGGGTGCTGACAAGTGTAGCCATTTGCTTTGCCCTCACATTGCAATATAGTTTAAAATATGTTTTATTTAACGGTAATGGTCAAACCCTACCCCGCACGATGCTAGGCCAATTGCGCACCGCTCTATGGGACTCCCGATCATGGCCGGTTGTGATACAGCCCGGGATTGAACCAGGGTCTGTAGTGACATTTCTAGCCCTGAGATTCAGTGCCTGAGACCGCTGCGCCACTCAGGGGCCCTATATCTCACACTAATGCTTGTGTTCACGTCATATCACTGAGTCTGCATTTAAGTATATGCATTATGTACATAAACACATGCATTCACTCACCCATTTATCAGGAGATAACTGCATTATTCTTGATAGTGCAGGCTAAATTAAATTGAATCAACATAAAAGCATGAGTTAATGTGTACAAAAAGGGAAGCAATGCTGGGATACAATAGTAGAACTTTGTAGGTCAAAGGTGCTCTGGGAAAATGGTTAAATGGTCATAAAAAAACAAAGAGGGCCGAGGTAGTCTTTATATATTTTGTTTCAAATACTTTTATTGTTATGGCATCACAATAAATGCTTTTTAAACTAAACATATGAAGAGTGCCTTGGTCCTCTTTGTTTTCTTTTAATGAGTACATGTGTGATGAGTTTGAAATGGTTATTCACTCAGCACTTCGTTGATGACTTTGCTAAGGTTGGTCGCCATCGCCATCGTTAAAATAATCCAAGGTGGCGTAGCAGTCAGACGTCTTTTGTCCTCATCTTGTCGTGTCCCGTGTATATATCTTTTTATATCTTGTTCTTCGCATATCTTTTTTTATATTTTTTTCTAAAACTCAACTTCTAAACACTCTCCTGCAACCCGACTCACCCAATGTGGTGCGGATCTGAACACAGCAATGAACGCTATAGATTTTTTATTTCATTATGTAGCTCAGGCAGAATTTGGCATGTTCTAGCAATGGCCCTAGCAACGGATGCTAATAGCCTATCGATTCCCATTGTGACGCAGGGGGAGTCACTTTTTATCACGTTAACACTATTTGGGATGACAGGCCCCCAATGTTTGTGGGCATTCCTGCCTTACTGGGGATGCGGGAGTGTGTGTTATGCCAGTGATCACCTCATTATACAGATCTACATGTGGAAACAAGAGTTTGCATTGCAGCAAATGCCAGATGGGTTTGTACATGTCTAGCCCAATGGGCCTATCTCACTTGGGTATTTTGCGCAAAATCATCATTAGCTGGCTAATAATGGGGGCTTCAAGGTAAAAAACGGGCCAGTGTTGGAGCCTCAAAGAAAAAAATGGCTCGGTATGTTAAAAATGCCAGAGCCATTTCTGGTCCCAGTCCACCCCTGGCAGGAGACCGAGGTGAGTTTTGTTTTAGAATTAAACATATTCAAACATTATTTACATGTGATAACTGCAAGGACATGTTGCTATTTATGTTGGCACAATTGTGTTGCAGTAAATACCATCCATTAGTGTTTTTTGTAATTAAAGCTTGTGGGATATCGTTTTTTTTTGAATGAGAGAAAATGTGTGCTATAACCTCAATCACCACTAGAGAGCAGCCTTTTCAAGTAAATGGTTCCGGGAAAGGGGAAACTAAAACACCTCAAGCATTACATTTTTCTAACTTAGCAGGCGCTCTTATCTACAGCGACTTGAGTGAGTGCATAGATTTCATACTGTTTTTCCATAATGGTCCATCGTGGCAATTGAACCCATAACACTGGCGTTTCAAGGACCATGCTCTACCACAACTGTTTAAGGGCACAAGGCGAGACCCAGATGCAGACACAGGAGGCAGATGGAGAGTCCAAGATGTATATTTACAATCCAAAAGCGGTAGGCAAGAGAATGGTCGTGGACATGTAAAAGGTCAAAACCAGTTCAGAGATCCAGAGGTATAGAATGGCAGGCAGTCTCAAGGTCAGGGCAGGCAGAATGGTCAGGCAGGCAGGAATGGAGTCCTGAAAAACAGGCAAAGGTCAAAACCGGGAGGACTAGTAAAAGAGAATAGGAAAGCAAGCGCACGAGCACGAGAAAAACACATTAGTTGACTTGAACATACAAAACGAGAGACAGAGAGAAGGAAAAACAGGGATAAATACAACGGGGAAAATAAGCAACACCTGGAGGGGGTGGAGACAATCACAAGGACAGGTGAAACAGATCAGGGCATGACAAACAGCCACAGGGGACTCACAAGCATGTACAGTAGGCTACTGTGTTGTCAGGGCAAATTCATTTACTACCAAGCAAATATTGCATTTCCACTATGATCAAATCATAGTCTCTCTTTCCTGTAGTTGGTTACAGGGACATTCAAGCAGGGAGAATGTGGGATATTTGAAACATAAATCCAGTATGCACATCTCACAATCCCACCGGGGGCAGACAAGTAATACATCAATCATTTTATGCCAAATGATGTTCCCTGCCCTCATCCTCCATCTTACCTAAAAGAAAAAATTGATCATATTACTCCAGTGCTAGCCTCCCTAAACTGGCTTCCTGTTAAGGCAAGGGCTGATTTCAAGGTTTTACTGTTAACCTACAAAGCGTTACATGGGCTTGCTCCTACCTATCTTTCCGAGTTGGTCCTGCCGTACATACCTACACGTACGCTACGGTCACAAGACGCAGGCCTCCTAATTGTCCCTATAATTTCTAAGCAAACAGCTGGAGGCAGGGCTTTCTCCTATAGATCTCCATTTTTATGGAATGGTCTGCCTACCATGTGAGAGACGCAGACTCGGTCTAAACCTTTTAAGTCTTTACTGAAGACTTATCTCTTCAGTGGGTCATATGATTGAGTGTAGTCTGGCCCAGGAGTGTGAAGTGTGAACGGAAAGGCTCTGGAGCAACGAACCGCCCTTGCTGTCTCTGCCTGGCCGGTTCCCCTCTCTCCACTGGGATTCTCTGCCTCTAACCCTATTACAGGGGCTGAGTCACTGGCTTACTGGTGCTCTTTTCATGCCGTCCCTAGGGGGGTGCGTCACTTGAGTGGTTGAGTCACTGACGTGATCTGCCCCCCCCCCCCCCTTGGTTTGTGCCATGGCGGGATCTTTGTGGGCTATACTCGGCCTTGTCTCAGGATGGTAAGTTGGTGGTTGAAGATATCCCTCTAGTGGTGTGGGGGCTGTGCTTGGCAAAGTGGGTGGGGTTATATCATTCCTTTTGGCCCTGTCCGGGGTATCATCGGATGGGGCACAGTGTCTCCTGACCCCTCCTGTCTCAGCCTCCAGTATTTATGCTGCAGTAGTTATGTGTCGGGGGTAGGGTCAGTTTGTTATATCTGGAGTACTTCTCCTGTCTTATCCGGTGTCCTGTGTGAATTCAAGTATGCTCTCCTCTAATTCTCTCTTTCTCTCTTTCTTCTCTCTTTCGGAGGACCTGAGCCCTAGACCATGCCTCAGGACTACTGGTATGATGACTCCTTGCTGTCCCTAGTCCACCTGGCCGTGCTGCTGCTCCAGTTTCAAACTGTTCTGCCTACGGCTATGGAACCCTGACCTGTTCACCGGACGTGCTACCTGTCCCAGACCTGCTGTTTTCAACTCTCTAGAGACCGCAGGAGCGGTAGAAATACTCTAAATGATCGGCTATGAAAAGCCAACTGACATTTACTCCTGAGGTGCTGACTTGCTGCACCTGACTTGCTGCAACTACTGTGATTATTATTATTTGACCATGCTGGTCATTTATGAACATTTGAACATCTTGGCCATGTTTCTGTTATAATCTCCACCCGGCACAGCCAGAAGAGGACTGGCCACCCCTCATAGCCTGGTTCCTCTCTAGGTTTCTTCCTAGGTTTTGGCCTTTCTAGGGAGTTTTTCCTAGCCACCATGCTTCTACACCTGCATTGCTTGCTGTTTGGGGTTTTAGGCTGGGTTTCTGTACAGCACTTTGAGATATCAGCTGATGTACGAAGGGCTATATAAATAAATTTGATTTTGGTTTGATTTGCCATCACTAACAGTTTATTCTCTTAAGGGGGCTTTGTTGGATCAGACTTTGTAAAGTACATTTGTAGTGATTTGTTCAGCATTTCTCATCATACCAGTAGGGAATATGTTAACATATTTACATCTACATTTTAACTCATTTAGCAGACGCTCTTCTCCAGAGTGTCTTTACAGTTAGTGCATATGCATTTTCCTGTCATCTCAATGCTGAGAGGGGGGAAATTGGATGCTTGTCGAGTTTAGAGTTTCTGCACCAGACACCTCGTGCAATTAGGTTTTCACAACTGTGTGTGGATGATTACTGTAAAGGATTTGGGCTGTCTGAGAGTAAGTGGAATATAAGGGAAAGGAGTGATGATTGGTTCAACAGGTTTACCAATGGAGTCTTGATTCATACAATCCTCTCAAAGCATTCTATTGTATCTTAGATTACAGATGTGTAGGCAGGCCAAAAGCATAAACTTCAGAGGAAACCAAACCACATTGCATTGTCATTTCCCCAGAGAAAATATAGAAATTTATAATTATTCCCCCCAGACAGCTGCTAATAGAGATATATTAAGAGTAATCGTGCCTCTGATGATTCCTCCCGACGTACTGTACCATGGGGAGAACAGTGGTGACACTCCCCCCCTGTTTCTCCAGCCCCATAGCGATAGCTCTGGAAAGAACAAGTGTTTGTTGTGTGTCTCTGTGTGAGTATCAGGGACTGTGTGTAAAAGGGGCTGTGTGTATGTAGTCCACAGTTCTTTGTTTGTGTGTTTGTGTGACTTACTGTATGTCCAGGGAGTAACTTTTATTTGAGATGTGGGGGGGGCAACTTCTGTCTGTAGATCCAATGTTGTATCTCAGACTCCTTGTCTCTCTCAGACACACATACTTGCATGTGCACTCTCACGCACCTCTTGCATGAGCGTACATACCAGGCGTGATTCAAAATCCATACGGCTTTGCCACTTAGCGTATCATTGAGCTGAACTATATTTTCCACCAGAGATGGAGAAGAATCATTGAAAGTTAAAGCTTAAATTGCCTCCTGAAGTATATATCTTGGCCATGATGACCTCCCTGTGTTATATTATACGCTTAGCGGGCCCTAAATCAAACGACAGAGATGATGATAATCACCTCACAGGCTGCTTCCTGTCCTCTAACTATCAATTCCCTTCCTTGTCTCTCCATACATTTTCAAATCCCTGGTCCTTTGGTACATCCCCCTATCTCCACACTTGCACAACCCCCGCCCCCTATCCTCCTTCCTTTATCCATTGGCCGCCTTACAAACCATCTCCACACTTTCTGTTCCCTTTGCTGCATCAGACAACGATTTGTATCAAGGTTGCCGAGGTAATATCAACCGGCTTGTGTATCCTATCATGCTGTGTAATTAAAGCTTGGACTTGCTGGAGGGATGGGCTTTTGAGTGAGTTATTAAATCACCACCATTTATGCAACAGCCAACTCCACCATCCCTCTTTTTCCCCCAAACTTCAGCTTCCCCATTTGCTGCCAGGTATATTGCTTTTCACACCTTTGTTATGCAAGCATCTTATGTAGCCTATTTTTGTTATTTCACAAGAATTGAACAAAAACAAAATGATCAAACGGACTAAATGTGAATGTAATTGATATTACAATAAATCCTGTTCTAACATTACCATGATGCATTCATGACTTGTGATAATGGCAGTTTGAAAACCGGTAAAATTATGAATTCGATACACATTATTCTGAATTTATACAACGGGTGGTTTGGAATTCCCATTGTTAGAGCCTCTGAACCAGCAAACTGAGCCTAGCGTTAACGTTAGACACGCAGAAATAAGTAATGCTGCTATAGACGACATAGAAAAGGAGAGAAATGAAAAAGCTACCTCTAGACAAATCAACTGGGCAGTGAAGTGCTTTCTGGAATGGCTGTCAGAAAAGGGGATACACATCGATCTGGCAACTGTTTCAAAACAGGAGATGGGTAATATTCTCCGGAGTTTCTACGCCACTACAAGGACTGCTAAAGGAGACCGATATGGAATCAGCAGCTTTGCTAGACTGCAGGCAGGCCTAAACCGTCACTTAAATGAGCCTCCACTGAGCCGGCAACACTGAGTTTCAATGAAGAAACCAAGAACCACAAAAATCCATTGGAAAGAGACAGAGAGAATCGTCACAGCTGTATGTATGAAAACCTAGGGAACGAGCTCTGCCTGGTGGCATCGCTAGAAAAATATCTCAAAATTACCAGAACATGCTCCAGCCTTTTATCTACACCCCAGACGTGTGTTAGGCCATGTGTTATGACATTTGTATCATGGCTTTGGTGGTCTACGCCACTTGGCGTCGCCTCGTGACAACATCGTACGACCTCTCATGTATTATTGCTTAATAATTGATACACATCAGTAAAAACAATAGCTTGTTAGAAGAGGTGCATTAAGCTTTGAATGGCGCTCTGTTGAAAGAAATGTCAAAGTGTTAAATGAGAATTTCAATCACAGTGACCAGGACAATAGCCAGAGGATATACAGCACTCTGTTGTCCCCTGCAGTTTGAGGATGAAATTAAACATTGCCGGCATTTAAGCCAGTAATGACTGGCCAAGAGCTGAGAGAGATGCTTTGTCTACCTTGAAATAAACTAATGCTAACTGATGGGTGAGCTGAGGGATGTTTTTATTTTGGACAATTTCTTCCACTTATAAAAGACCTCATGGACCATATTTCAATCGACAGCTGAAGGGAAAGAGCTGCTCTTTCTCTAAATGTACTTTTGGATTAGCTACATTTTCATTTACAGTCCACTATTCACCTGGTACTCACTAAGGGACAGTTGTGGATGACACTGTTCTCTATTCAAGTGGCAGCAGTTTGCCTTTGCCTTTTGAAAAAGCTCAAAAAGCTTTTAACATCATTCAACAGAATCTGTATGATTTGAATCTTTTTCGAATTCCCGAATTCCTATAAAACAAAATGCATAGTATTTTCCAACACTAAACACTGAAAATCATGTAATAGCTTGGAAGGACATTCTATAGAGAAAGTCAAAACTTGCAAATATCTGGGAGTTTGGGTGGATGAGAAGTTGAGCTTCACCACCCATGTAGAGAATCTTGTCAGGAAACTGAAGCTGCACATTGAGTTTTATAACTGGCGCAAAGCTTGTTTTCCTTTGCCGCCAGAAAGAAGTTAATTCAATGTTCTTTCTCTCTGTATTGGACTATGGTGATACTATTTATGTGCAAGCCTCAAGCTCTATACTGAAGGCTCTTGAGTGACTCTGTGTATCGTGAAGCCCTTAGTTTAGTCACCAATCAGAGACGTCTAACTCACCATTGCCATCTCTACAGTGCTGTCAGGTGGACATCACTAGCAACACACAGGCTTACATACAAACATTCTTATTTATAAGGCCATTTTACGAAAACTGCCAATTTATTTATCTTCTCTTATAGCTCGAATTGCAAACACATACAAGCTCAGATCTCAATCTTCTTTTATGCTAAGAGTCCCGAAAATTACAGCTTGGAAAAGGGTCCTTTTATTGCAAAGACCCCTGGTCTTGGAATTCCCTCCAAGAAAACCGAACATTCCAGCATCTGGTATCCCTGGAGAAGTTCAAAGGACAAACAGATTAACAGGTTGTTGAGACATGTAGTTGTTTTTGAAATAACACATATGGAATCATGTAGTAAACATAAAAAGTGTTAAACAAATCAATATACTGTATATATTACATTTGATATTCTTCAAAGTAGCCACCCTTGGCCTTGATGACAGCTTTGCACACTCTTGACATTCTCTCAACCAGCTTCATGAGGTAGTCACCTGGAATTCATTTCAATTAACATGTATGCATTGTTAAAAGTTCATTTGTGGAATCTCGTTCCTTCTTAATGTGTTTAGCCAATCAGTTGTGTTGTGACAAGGTAGGGGTACAGAAGATAGCCCTATTTGGTAAAAGACCAAGTCCATATGGCAAGAACAGCTCAAATAAGCAAAGAGAAACAATGGCCCATCATTACTTTAAGACATGAAGGTCAGTCAATCCGGGAAACTTAAACCATTTCTTCAAGTGCAGTTACAAAAACCATCAAGCGCTATGATAAAACTGGCTCTCATGAGGACCGCCACAGGAAAGGAAGACCCAGAGTTACCTCTGCTGTAGAGGATAAGTTCATTAGAGTTAACTGCACCTCAGATTGCAGCACAAATAAATGCTTCACAGAGTTCAAGTAACAGACACATCTCAACATCAACTGTTCAGAGGAGACTGCGTGAATCAGGCTTTCATGGTCAAATTGCTGTAAATAAACCACTAATAAAGGACACCAATAATAAGAAGAGACTTGCTTGGGCCAAGAAACACAAGCAATGGACATTAGACCGTTGGAAATCTGTACTTTTGTCTGATGAGAGATTTGGTTCCAACCGCCGTGTCTTTGTGAGACGCAGAGTAGGTGAAAGGATGATCTCCGCATGTGTGTTTCCCACCGTGAAGCATGGAGGAGAAGGTGTGATGGTGTGAGGGTGCTTTGCTGATGACACTATTGGTGATTTATTTAAGGTTTAAGACACACTTAACGAGCATGGCTACCACAGCATTCTGCAGCGATAGACATCTCATCTAGTTTGCGCTTAGTGGGATTATCATTTGTTTTTCAACAGGAAAATTAGCCAAAACACACCTCCAGGCTGTGTCTTGGCTATTTGACCAAGGAGAGTCACCCGACCTCAACCAAATTGACCAAGAGAATCACCCGACCTCAACCAAATTGAGATGGTTTGGGATGAGTTGGTCTGCAGAGTGAAGGAAAAGAAGCCAAGAAGTGCTCAGCATATGTGGGAACACCTTCAAGACTGTTGGAAAAGCATTCCAGGTGAAGCTGGTTGAGAGAATGCCAAAAGTGTGCAAAACTGTCAAGACAAACGTTGGTTACTTTGAAGAATCTAAAATATATTTGGATTTGTTTAACACTTTTTTGGTTACTACATGATTCCATATGTGTTATTTCATAGTTTTGATGTCTTCACTATTATTATACAATGTAGAAAATAGTTACAAAAATGAATGAGTAGTTGCGTCCAAACTTTTGACTCGAACAGTATATCCCAGCCCCCATTTCCACAGGAGGCTTTTTGCATCTTGCCAGGCCATTATTGTGAATAAGAATTTGTTCTTAATTGACTTGCCTGGTTAATTAAAGGTTAAATAAATAAACTAAAAAATATGTAACACATTTTCCAGCAACAGATTTCTGTACCAATAAGTAATGCAGCATACCAATTACCGACATCGAGTGCTTCATCATGGTTTGTGTTTTCAACACCACAATCAAATAGAGTATGTCAATCTTAACAAACAGACAATCCATCCCTCCCTTGTCCCCACTCAGTATCGAAGGCGTGGCTTGACAATATCTGAATGCCATTGTTAGGTTCTAAATATCAGAGTAAGAAATCGACGGACACTATAAAAGCTCCAACCAAGTTTATTCACCCCAAATGATCGAACAGCTGAACAGACAAAAACATTTTCACCAGCGGTAATATACAGTATATACCCCAATATGGGTGAAGTCACCTCCTTCTCTCGAAACATTACATATTTTTTTGCGAGGCAGGAAGATAAGTGATACGGCAATACACTTTTCCTTCTCCCTTAATGTGACCTGACCTAGATTATGGCACCCCTCATGTCTCTAGTATAACTTATGATTAACAATATTTAAAGTTTAGAAATACGAACCCATCACCATTAAACGTTTTGGTGTTTTGTTACCGATGTCTCTTTTCATTCAACGAATGGCAGGTATTTGTATTAATTAGGGGTCCCAAGGCAGCAGCTACTCTTCCTGGGGTCCAAACACACCAAAGCACCCACATTACATATAAAACAAAAGATAAAACAATGAACTATGTACTGAATGAGCTAAAGATAAAACAGTACGTCATATAACTTCGCCACACCACAAAATGTTCAATACCACCATACAACAATATCACAATGTGTGCACATGCATGTGTCTGTACCTTTGTGTGTGTCTCTTCACAGTCCCCGTTGTTCTTTAAGGTGTATTTTTACCTGCTTTTTCTACTGCTTGCATCAATTACCTGATGTGGAATAGAGTTCCATGTTGTCATGGCTCTATGTAGTACTGTGCGCCTCTCATAGTCTGTTCTGGACTTGGGACTGTAAAAGAGACCTCTGGTGGCATGTCTTGTGGGGTATGCATGGGTGTCCGAGCTGTGTGCTAGTATTTTAAACAGACAGCTCGGTACATTCAGCTTGTCAACACTTCTTACAAAAACAAGTAACGACGAAATCAATCTCTCCTCTACTTTGAGCCATGAGAGATTGAAATGCATATCATTAATGTTAGCTCTCCGTGTACTTTTAAGGGCCAGTCATGCTGCCCTGTTCTGAGCCAACTGCAATTTTCCCAAATCCCTCTTTCTGGTACCTGACCACACTACTGAACAGAAGTCTAGGTGCGACAAAACTAGGGCCTGTAGGACCTGCCTTGTTGACAGTGTTGTTAAGAAGGCAGAGCAGCTCTTTATTATGGACTTCTCCCCATCTTAGCTACTGTTGTATCAATAAGTTTGGCCATGACTGTCACGTTCTGACCTTAGTTTTTCTGACCTTAGTTTTTCTATGTAAGTCATCCGCTTACATAGACAGTGGCATGTCGTTAGTGAATATTGAAAAAAGCAAGAGGCATAAACAGCTACCCTGGGGAATTCCTGATTCTACATGGATTCTTTTTGAGAGGCTTCCATTAAAGAACACCCTCTGTGTTCTGTTAGACAAGTAACTTTAGGTTGGAGTCATTAACATCACAGATGTTATAGAGCTGATAGGCTATAAATATCTTACCTTTAGAAGTGTTTACTTCAGGCTGACTAATGCCATCTATTGAGTTGCATTGTCCCATAAATATAATGTCCAAATCAACTTAAAGTATCTACAAAATTCATTTTGGGGAGACACAATTCGGAAGGAAGGCTAGAACAACAAAAATATGTTTCACTGTTTGTGATTCACAAATGATTATTTTGATTCCCATGATTAGATTCACTGTGATTTATGTAAGCAAACCCCAACTACTTCAATGGCGAAGCACATCATTCAGTAAGTCAAAAATAATTGTTTATAAATAATCGATTCATTTGAATTAATCACTTTTATTTTTGGACTATTTTGAGAAATGTGAAGAGGGGAATCTGTCATACAGTCAATTTTATTTGTATGAACTAAAGAAGATCAATAGGAGAACTTTTTGAGTTGCGTGTCTCATTTCTTGACTGTTCTTTCATGTGCAATGACGAACCTGGCCTCTCCGCTGCCTATCAGCTATTCCTCAATGTTCTTATGGATTTATATTGAAAATTGGTGCAGATGTGAATGATATTTGTGTGGTATGATTGCTAGTTAACCTATTGCAGATCTGAACAAACTATCCACTTACCACTATTGTCACTATGCTGCCCTACCAAGCAAAAAGGAAGTAACTGCTCATTTGGTCGAAAATTTGTCAATGTCATTTTTGCTACATTAAGTACATGCTTAGTCATGTGGACAAGTATCCTGCCTCTATTGTGTTGTTTTTGGAGAAAATGGCGGTCATATTAGCAGTTACTGTAAAACCAAGATACATAAAAGCCATTTTTCTCAGTTCCACGCAGTTCCTGCCCTTTTGCTTGGTACGGCAGTATGGATAGAGGGCAGGATAGATACTGTTCTACATACTGTGCTAAAGGAGGCAATCAAGGATATAGCACTGACTCCTATGACTGAGAATTCCATACAGTCAGTGGAAGTAAACATAACTGGGTCATTCCATGAATAGAGTGCCTTTATATCCTTCAAACATCCTTGTAAAGCCCTAGTTATTTTGTTGCTTAGGGAATGTAATTTCAGAAGATTTATACTTATTTAATGTGATTAGTGATTAATTTACATTTGTCCTTCAGGTTTAAGATCAACCCTGTAACATGAACGTTGAACATCTAAGGCTGTGTTTACACAGGCAGCCCAATTCTGATCATGTCTTCCACTAATTAGTGGAACTAGCCATACAACTCTCCTTCCGTGGCTTCCAACTGCTCTTAAATACAAGTAAAACTAAATGCATGCTCTTCAACTGATCGCTGCCCGCACCTGCCCGCCCGTCCAGCATCACTACTCTGGACGGTTCTGACTTAGAATATGTGGACAACTACAAATACCTAGGTGTCTGGTTAGACTGTAAACTCTCCTTCCAGATTCACATTAAGCATCTCCAATCCAAAAATAAATCTAGAATCAGCTTTATCTGCTTTATCTTGGCCAGGTCACAGTTGCAAATGAGAACTTGTTCTCAACTAGCCTACCTGGCTAAATAAAAGTGAAATAAATTAAATAAAAAATAAAATTGGTCTTTTGACCAATCAGATCAGCTCTTTTGCCAATAATTGGGCAAAATGTCAGAATTAGGCTGCACGTACTAACGAAGCCTAATAGTCAAATCATATTGTAAAAGTGTTTTGGCCATTTTCTGGTGTTTTGTAGTGGAAAAAATGAACGCGTTGAGTATAATAGGCTAGAAATGTTTTAACAAGTTAAAAGTTTTTGATAAGCTTGCATTGAATTACCCCTCCCACACAACAAGTTTCCATTCACCCTGTCACAGGCTGAGTAATGGCTGATTTAAGATGAAATTGTCAATCCCATTACGGTCAACCCTGTCACTTTAATTGTTACTTTTATAGAAATGTTTCTGAATTTAACATCTTGAAATGGGTAAACATGTTTGATATGAGGTTGAACATGTGCTCTTCATGACATAATATTTACATTTGGTGAAATAAATTGTTATTTTTGACAAAATTAAACTACCCAAAAGGCACTATTCGTGGAATGACATCTACAACTGTGATTGTGAAATCACAGAAATCTTACAGTCAATCAATACAGTTATGCTGCACGGTGCACACTCCTCGTTCCACTTAACCCCTATTTTCATCTCTTCTCCCTCTCTGCACTGCATTGAAAGGCAACTCGTTTTTCAAATGCGACCCCCCCCCCCCCCCCKRTTAGCAACACACAAAGAGCCATCGAATTGGCGAGCAGTTCTTCAGCATGGTACTCCTACAGAAACACAGTTCAGCTATTCATGGAGCAGCACAGATACAGGATGGAAGAGGAGGAGGATAGTAGACTAGATTTGATGGAGACACCTCTCTGTCAGTTGCTGCATGGATTTAAGTGCTATGAATGACACTTGTAAGTAAGTTTGCATAAATTGCAGGTCAGTTGTACTCTCCAAATCCCTAACACAAATCTCAGGACAGTAAACCATGATTCTGGTACTGTGAGCATTCACTCTATTTCCTATTGCATTCCTCCTCCTCATCTTTGTGGCTACAGAGATGTAACCTGCTTTGCTAATAAGCTGCCTTGCTGGCTCATAGAACCTATTCATCATATGGCCGATGAGAAACGTTTGGAGCCAGGCTAAGGTGACTGGGAGAGAAGTCCATGCAATCTGAAGGTCACCCTCCTGCTCAGAGATAATTCATTTTCTTCATCCACCCCTTTACCTCTCAGCATGTGTCACTAGGCACCCATACAGTATATGTTATCAGAATCCAAGATGGCGTAGCAGTGTAGACGTGTTTTGTTTCGCCCTCTCATGTACGTTTGTATTTTTCGTATTTCTTGTATATATATATATTATTTTTTTTCTATCTCTTTTCGATTTTTAATTCGATTATACCTTCCGGTAACCTACCTCACCCAATGTGATACGGAATCGCTATTATTTTTTAACTTTGGAACACATTCAAGAACCCCCAGTAGCTAACCAGCTAATCAGCTACAAGCTATTTAGCCATTTTTAGCCGCTGCTAGCAGCTTTTACCTTCTGCACAGACACCAGCCCTGTTATTAGCCTGGATATTACTCACCAATTTACCAGCATCGGACTGTCTCTCGACAACAACGCCGGATTCCTGCCGTAATCCCTGAGCCACTACTTCTGACCCTCACAGCTAGCTTGCAGCTAGCGCAGCTAGCGCCACTGCCACGAAGCTAGCACCAGTTAGCAAACACAATTCTACAATTACAACCTCTCTTTCGCCATCGCCATCCGGCTTGGATTCTCTGTCGACACGACCACGTCTGGTCTGCAGACGAATACCCCATCCGCTGTACCCTCAACCGGCCTCCGTCTGAGCAGACCCCCTCCGTCTGAGCAGACCACCCCCGGGCTACTAACTTTAAACGCCGCGTGCTAGCGCAGTGGCGGCTTCCCTGCTCCATCTACGGCTGCCCCCTGGACACTATGATCACTTGGCTACATAGCTCATGCCTGCCGGACTGTCCATTAATTCACGGTACTCCATTCTGTTTATTTGTGTTTTATCTGTCGGCTCTGTGTTTTAACTCAGGCTCTGTGTGTAGTTAATCCGACCCTCTCTGCCTAGTCGTCGCCATTTTTACCTGCTGTTGCTGTGTTAGCTGACTAGCTGCTGTTATCTCACCTGTTGTTTTAGCTAGCTCTCCCAATCAAGACCTGCAATCACTTTATGCCTTACTGTATGTCTCTCACAAATATCAATATGCCTTGTATACTGTTGTTCAGGCTAGTTATCATTGTTTTGGTTTGCAATGGACCCTGTAGTTCCACTCTCCGTACCTCTGATACCTCCTTTGTCCCACCTCCCACACATGCGGTGACCTCACCCATTGAGACCAGCATGTCCAGAGATACAACCTCTCTTATCATCACCCAGTGCCTGGGCTTGCCTCCGCTATACCCGRGCCCCACCATACCCCTGTCTGCACATTATGCCCAGAATCTATTCTACCACGCCCATAAATCTGCTCCTTTTATTCRTTGTCCCCAACGCTCTAGGCGACCAGTTTTGATAGCCTTTAGCCGCACCCTCATCCTACTACTCCTCTGTTCCTCGGGTGATGTGGAGGTAAACCCAGGCCCTGCATGTCCCCAGTCACCCTCATTTGTTGACTTCTGTGATCGAAAAAGCCTTGGCCTCATGCATGTCAACATCAGAAGCCTCCTCCCTAAGTTTGRCTTACTCACCGCTTTAGCACACTCTGCCAACCCTGATGTCCTTGCCGTGTCTGAATCCTGGCTTAGGAAGGCCACCAAAAATTCAGAGATTTCCATACCCAACTATAACACTTTCCGTCAAGATAGAACTGCCAAAGGGGGAGGAGTTGCAATCTACTGCAGAGATAGCCTGCAAAGTTCTGTCATACTTTCCAAGGCTCCTATGCCAAACAGTTCGACTTCTAATTTTGAAAATTAATATCTCTCAGAAATAAGTCTCTCACTGTTGCCGCCTGCTACCGACCCCCCTCAGCTCCCAGCTGTGCCCTGGACACCATCTGTGAATTGATCGCTCCCCATCTAGCTTAAGTTTGTTCTGTTAGGTGACCAAACAGGATAGTGCTTAACACCCCGGCAGTCCTATCAATCTAAGCTAAGATGCCCTCAATCTCACACAAATCATCAAGGAACCCACCAGGTACAACCCTAAATCCGTAACCATGGGCACCCTAATAGACATTATCCTGACCAAACTTGCCCTCAAATACACCTCTGCTGTCTTCAATCAAGATCTCACGATCACTGCTCATTGCCTGTATCCGCTACGGTCCGCGGTCAAGCGACCACCCTCATCATGTCAAATGCTCCCTAAAACACTTCTGCGAGCAGGCCTTTCTAATCGACCTGGCCCGGTACCCTGGAAGGATATTGACCTCATCCCGTCAGTTGAGGATGCCTGGTCATTTTTTAAAGTTACTTCCTCACCATATTAGACAAGCATGCTCCGTTCAATAAATGCAGACTAAGCAACAGATATAGCCCTTGGTTCACTCCAGACCTGACTGCCCTCGACCAGCACAAAAACATCCTGTGGCGAACTGCAATAGCATCGAAGAGCCCCCGCGATATGCAACTGTTCAGGGAAGTCAGGAACCAATACACGCAGTCAGTCAGGAAAGCAAAGGCCAGCTTTTTCAAGCAGAATTTCATCCTGTAGCTCTAACTCCAAAAAGTTCTGGGATACTGTAAATCCATGGAGAACAAGAGCACCTCTTCCCAGCTGCCACTGCACTGAGGCTAGGTAACACGGTCACCACCGATAAATCCTGATAATCGAAAACTTCAACAAGCATTTCTCAACGGCTGGCCATGCCTTCCTCCTGGCGACTCCAACTTGGCAAACATCCCCGCCCCCCCGCTGCTACTCGCCCAAGCCTCCCCACTTCTCCTTTACCCAAATCCAATAGCAGATGTTCTGAAGAGCTGGAAAACCTGGCCCATACAAATCAGCTGGGCTGACAATCTGGACCCCCTATTTTCTGAAACTGTCGCCGCCATTGTCGCACCCCCTATTACCAGCCTGTTCAGACCTCTCCTTCGTATCATCTGAGATCCCCAAGGATTGGAAAGCTGCGCGGTCATCCCCCTCTTCAAAGGGGGGACACCCTGGACCCAAACTGTTACAGACCTATATCCATCCTGCCCTGCCTATCTAAGGTCTTCGAAAGCCAAGTCACAAACAGATCACTGACCATGTCGAATCCCACCGTACTTCTCCGCTTGTCAATCCGGTTTCCGAGCCGGTCACGGGTGCCCTCAGCCACGCTCAAGGTACTAAACGATATCATAACCGCCATCGATAAAAGACAGTACTGTGCAGCCGTCCTTCATCGACCTGGCCAAGGCTTTCGACTCTGTCAATCACCATATTCTTATCGGCAGACTCAGTWGCCTCGGTTTTTCTAATGACTGCCTTGCCTGGTTCACCAACTACTTTGCAGACAGAGTTCAGTGTGTCAAATCGGAGGGCATGTTGRCCGGTCCTCTGGCAGTCTCTATGGCGGTACCACAGGGTTCAATTCTCGGGCCGACTCTTTTCTCTGTATARATCAATGATGTTGCTCTTGCTGCGGGCGAATCCCTGATCCACCTCTACGCAGACGACACCATTCTGTATACTTCTGGCCCTTCCTTGGACACTGTGCTATCTAACCTCCAAACGAGCTTCAATGCCATACAACACTCCTTGCTATACAATAAATATGTTATCAGACTGTCATCTGATGAAGTTGTTTCTTGGTTAGTGGCTATTTATATCTTTATTTGGTCGAATTTGTGATAGCTACTGATGGAGTAAAAAAGTGGTGGAGTAAAAAAAGTGGTGTCTTTTGCTAACGTGGTTAGCTAATAGATTTACATATTGTGTCTTCCCTGTAAAACATTTTAAAAATCAGAAATAATGGCTGGATTCACAAGATGTGTATCTTTCATCTGGTGTCTTGGACTTGTGATTTAATGATATTTAGATGCTAGTATTTACTTGTGACGCTATGCTAGGCTATGCTAGTCAGCTTTTTTACTGATGGGGGTGCTCCCGGATCCGGGTTTGGGAGGAATTAGAGGTTAATGACTCCAACATAAGTGTATGTAAACTTCTGACTTCAACTGTACATGATTTAATGAAAAGCAGTAAATACATGTTATTTCACATTCTTTAATAACAGACTCACAAACACGATCACGCAATAGGCTACAGCCCGCTCGCTTCTGCTGCAGCGTTCGCCGTAAAATATGTGTTGCAGCGGTGCTAAGAGTGCAGCTACAGTATATAACCAGCTCAAAGGCTGTAAAACCATGAAACGTGACACATTTATAACCTAAACATCAGTGTTTAAAACTTAAACATTAGGCATTTCGATTTGTCAATAAGTGTCATCATCTAAAACACAGGCGTTTAGAATGCAAGATTAAACACGATAGTCAGATTTTTCCAGTCAGTTTCCAACCAGAACACCTTCATCTCCTAAGTGTTCAGATTTTAAACACCAGTGTTTACTGACCCATCGTCATGTTAAGAGTGCATTTAGTCAGTAGATATTTATGTGACTTTCCATGCCTTTTATTCAGATCAGTGTTACCTACAATTCAGCAAAACTGAAGAGGACATTTGATTCAAGAAATCTTTACAATCACTTTGTGTTATTGTTACTCGACTGTGTTGAGTTCATTTACTTTCACTCTCTCAGGGTGAAAAATACATGGGAAGGGCCTCATCATATTTCCTAGCATGCTTTGTTGCAGGGAGAGTTTTAGAATAGTTTTAATATGTATGTTTCCTCATGCACATTGATTGATTAATTGATTGCATACTATACGTAATGTTAGCTAGCGAGCCAGCCAGATAATGTTAGCTAGCATAATAGTACGCTTTAACTTGTAGTGAAAACAACTTTCTGATAACATTTACAATATCTGAAAATTTACCTAACTAGACTCTCTTACCCATATATATGGATGAACGCTTCTCCCTCTCTGTCACGGATGCCATGGTTGCCCTTAGTTTGAAGATGTAATTGAATCATTTTCTACATATTTACAGATGGCATACAAGTTTGTTATGAAAGCACATGAAAGTTAACGGTCCAGAAGGCCTTGCTGCCCACCCCCCCAAAAATTCTTTTTTGAAAATATAAATGTTAACATTCAAATGCCTCTCCTGTGAAGTACTGATGCATGACTAGTTTCCTGAAGCAAGTCACATACGTAATCATAAATGGTTTACTTTTGTTGAATTGCATTTCTTTAGGCAGTCACTTGGTGAAGGATTAAGGACTAAAAGTTATTGAATGCAACAACCATGTCTCTGTCTCTAACAAACACAGTCATGGGTAGGTATCTCTCACATTTAATCGAAAGGCATACTGGGAAATATGCAAATTCGGCTTTACACCCTACTGTGTTTAGCGTTTAAAACTTAAACGCCTTGTGCTCAATAAACGTGTTCACGTCTTTAAAAAGTCTTACAGGGAATAAAGATCTTCTGTTGTTTACAATCTGATGCGTTTTCATTGAAATTCTACACTGACGCGTTTTCATTGAAATTCTAAATGGCCTGACATGTTTAAAAGTGTTACAGAAAAGGGTTTAGTTACGTGTTTTATTTATGTGTTCAGATCCTAAACACTTAGTTTTACAGTGCAGCAAGGGGCTGAAATAATTTTTTTCAGTGGGTGGATTCTTTAGAGTGGCCTTTGCCACAGTTCACCCTGTGAATAAAGATGCTAAGGTCAACAAGTCATGTTGCTGTTGCTGGTTTCTTCTCACCAGCTATGATTAGAAATCCTGCATCCTTTGCCCTGTCCTCAAGGTTCTCTTTGAGATAGACTTTTCTTCTCCTCTCTGGCTCGTGGAAATGACCTTTCTGCTCAACCTTTAAGATACCCAATTGAAATTGATTTCTCGCTCGAAGATTCGGGGTGTATAAACTTTGCCTCTCGTGTCCTTGTGGGTGTATTTTCTTTTCAATTTCCCGAATGACAGAAAATTAAAAAAATATATATGCAAAGATACAGAGGCCCCTAATCGTCTGATTTTGTGCTCGTCTGAATATCCATCACCTAGCGGAGGGTGCCCTCTGTCATGCTATGGTATGAATTCTCTCAAAGGTCTCCAGTTGGCTCAGTCTTTTAACGTATTTATACCCATCCTTTCCTATTTCTCAGTTTCTTTTTACATGCAATTCAATTACCCACCTTTGGAGAGGAGAGTTTTTTTTATCAGATAGAAGCTCTTGAAAGGTGGAATAAAATGTCCTTACTTTTCTCACCTGTTTTTCACATGATGAGTTGGATGAATGAATGGAGGCTAACTGAATGGAGGCTGAATCATGAGTTCAACATTTGTGTGTCACTAATTGAAGGGTATTGTGTGGTTAATTGGAGTATGTTTTATAAATCAATACTCCTATTCAATGAACCAGGATTACATGCTTGTGAGAGAAAGTTTTTTTTGTACTTTGGAGCAATGTGAAGTTTGGATTAAGATATATACACTAACGTTCAAAAGTTTGGGGTCACTTCGAAATGTCTTTGTTTTTGAAAGAAAAGCACATTTTTGTCCATTAAAATAACATCAAATTGATCAGAAATACAGTGTAGACATTGTTAATGTTGTATATGATTATTGTAGCTTGAAAAGGCAGATTTTTTTATGGAATATTGTCACGAATCCCTCCGGAACTTTCATTACGCACACCTGGCCCCTATTCCAACTGATTGTATTTGCATACATGTGCCCTTTGGTTTCCATTGGGCGGTCGATTATTGTTACTATGTCTATGGGGGCGTAATTTGCACGCCGTAATTTGGGTAAAGAAACAAAAACTCCTATTACGCATTCCTGCACCTGTCTCCCGAATCATTCATACCAACGTGACAAATATCTACGTAGCGTACAGAGGCCCATTATCAGCAACCATCACTCCTGTGTTCCAATGGCACGTTGTGGTAGCTATTCCAAGTTTATAATTTAAAAAAGGCTAATTGACCATTAGAAAACCCGTTTGCTATTATGTTTGCACAGCTGAAAACTATTGTTCTGATTAAAGAAGCAATAAAACTGGCCTTCTTAAAGTATAGGGGGCAGTATTTTCATTTTTGGCTAAAAAATGTACCCATTTGAAACTGCTTATTTCTCAGCCCCCGAAACTAGAATATGCATATAATTGTCAGATTAGGATAGAAAACACTCTATCAGGAAGTGCCCCTGTTTTTTAAACCTCTCTGTTCTTATGCATCCCTATTACCCATTTAAAGGGATATCAACCAGATTCCTTTTTCTATGGCTTCCCTAAGGTGTCAACAGCCTTTAGACATAGTTTCAGGCTTTTATTTTAAAAAATGACCGTGAACGACCACATTGCGTAAGTGGATAGGTGGGGGCTCTCAGAGTGAGTTGTGCGCAAAAGAGAAAGGCGGCCATTGTTACTCCCGGTCCTAATAAAAAACCAACAGTCCCGGTTGATATATTATCGAATAGATATTTGAAAAACACCCTGAGGATTGATTATAAAAAACGTTTGACATGTTTCTGTGGACATTATGGATATAATTTGGAATTTTTGTCTGCGTTGTCGTGACCGCTCTTTCCGGTGGATTCCTGGGCATAACGCACCAAACGAACGGAGGTATTTGGATATAAAAAATATCTTTATGGAACAAAAGGAACATTTGTTGTCTAACTGGGAGTCTCGTGAGCGAAAACATCCGAAGATCATCAAAGGTAAACGATTAATTTGATTGCTTTTCTGATTTTCGTGACCAAGTTACCTGATGCTAAGTGTACTTAATGTTTTGTCGAGCGATCGATAAACTTACACAAACGCTTGTATTGCTTTCGCTGTAAAGCATAATTTCAAAATCTGAGACGACAGGTGGATTAACAAAAGGCTAAGCTGTGTTTTTCAATATTGCACTTGTGATTTCATGAATATGAATATTTTCTAGTAATATTATTTGACTGTGGCGCTATGCTATTCAGCGTTGCTGATGACAATMATCCCGGATCCGGGATGGGTGGTTCAGAAAGGTTAAGACTAGTTGAGTTTTTGGAGCATCAGCATTTGTGGGTTCGATTACAGAAAAAAATTAAATTAATAAATTAATAATTAATAATTAAAATCGCCAGAGGGAGGGCCGAGCCAACTCACTCACAGTCACACACTTAGCAGCCGAGGAGAGAGAGGAAGGACAGCTGTGAAAACAACAGCTGGAAAATGAGTCGAAAGCACAGTAGCATTTGGATGCATTTTAATAATGTTAGAGCAGTGTAGAATTTGCCAACACAAAATCTCATATAAAGCCGGTTCAACGCACAACCTACACCAGCATATGCGAACTGTGCACCCAACAGTGAAGCTAGCTGTAGCTGAGCTTCGAGAAACTAGCGGGTCTGCTAGTGATAGTGGTGGAGCCAGCACCTCCACACGTGGAGATGTATCCACTCAGTCAAGTAGGCCTACTCCGCGACCCACATCAACGCAGTCTTCTATGGACCAGTTTATGCCAAAGTCTGTAGCAAAACAAGGCCAAATTGATATTGCATTGGCTAAAATGATTGCCACCGATTGTCACGTTCCTGACATTATTTCCTTTATTTTGTCTTTGTTTAGTATGGTCAGGACGTGAGCTGGGTGGGCATTCTATGTTATGTGTTTCTATGTTTAGGTTCATTGTTAATTAGCCTGATATGGTTCTCAATCAGGGGCAGGTGTTTTACGTTTCCTCTGATTGAGAACCATATTAAGGTAGGCTGTTCACACCGTTTGTTTGTGGGTGATTGTCTTCCGTGTCTGTGTATGTACCACACGGGACTGTTTCGTTTGTTTAGTCTGTTCCTGTTCGTGCGTTCTTCGTGTTATGTAAGTTCTCATGTCCAGGTCGGTCTACGTCGTTTTTGTTATTTTGTAATGTATTCAAGTGTGCTTCGTGTTCGTCTTGTTTAAATAAATTCATCATGTATTCCACACAAGCTGCGTTTTGGTCCGATCCATGCTCCTCGGACGAGGAGGAGAACAATCGTTACACTGATTTTCAGCCATTTTCAATTGTAGAGGACAGAGGTTTAAGAAATTATAGCAATAGTCTAAATCCAATGTACACAATTCCAAGCAGGAAAACCCTTTCAAAATCACTTATTCCACAACTGTACGAGAGCACACAGGCTTCAGAGCGGGAAAGAGTCCAAAAAGCTACTGCATTTTGCCTTACCACTGACTGCTGGACATCAAGGGTAACCACTTTTTATATGTCAGTTACATGTCCCTTCATTGAAGATTTTTTTTTGTCTAGCTGTCTTCTGAACTGCTTTGAGTTCAGCGACAGACACACCTCAGAGAACCTGGCAGAGAAACTGTTGAGAGTGGCCAGAGAATGGCAAGTATATGGCAAGTAAAGTGGTCTGTTGTGTTAGCGACAATGCAGCTAACATAACCAAAGCCATGAAAATGTTTAAATGCATCCATCATCCATGTCTTGCCAATCAACCTGATTGTAAGAGATGCTCTGAAGGTGATGAAGCCCACTGTGGACAAAGTGAAAGCAGCTGTGGAATACTTCCACAGGAGCACAGTAGGTGCTGAAAAACTAAAGTCTACACAACGCCAGATGAGGATGCCTGAGCTGAGGCCTAAACAAGACTGCACTACAAGGTGGAATTCAACATTTTATATGTTGAAGCAGTTTCTTGAGTCAAAGGATGCCATCATCTCTTCCCTGGCCATTGTCAATGCTCCTGTTGATGTTCTGACCCAAGAGGAATGGGAGGTGGTGGAGGAGGTGTGCAGTCCTGCAACCTTTGAGCAGGTCACTGTGGACATCAGTGGAGAGAGGTACAGTAAGTAGTTATTACTACATCATTATTTAATTCACTATTATATATGTATATGAGCAGTAGATGAGAATGTAGTATCAGTAGACAAAACATGAAGCCGAACTAATAAGTTACTGTTCTCTCTTTTCAGCTATGTGACAGCTTCAAAAATGATACTCCTGTGTAAGGGTCTGCAGCGAATCACAGCCAGCCGACAGAGAGAAGCAAATGTAACCACAGGACATGTGACAGAGTTGATGGACACCCTATGTTCATCAATGGATAGAAAGTTCCACAGAATGGAATATAGTCACGTGCTATCAGAAACTGCTCCACTTGACCCCAGGTTTAAGAAGTTAGCCTTCGGTGATGCCAGAGCGATTGATGAGGCTCTTCAAAGAATAACCTCAGCAGCAGGGAGGGACAGCCCCAGCAGCTGGCTCAGGCACAAGGGCAACAGGAAGAAGAGGGATCAGATGGAGCAGAAGCACCAGCAGTAGTGCCACAAACTGTCATGACTTCTGCCGAAGTCGATGCCTCTCCTTGTTCGGGCGGTGCTCGGCGGTCGACGGTCTTCTAGCCATCGCCGATCCATTTTTCATTTCCCATTTGTCTTGTCTTGTTTTCCCACACACCTGGTTCTCATTTCCGTCATTATGTGTTGTGTATTTAACCCTCTGTTTCCCTCATGTCTTTGTGTGGTATTGTTTATTCTGTTTCATGTATTGCGCACTTTAGTCTTTTGCGCTGGGTTATGTTAACCCGTATTGTTATTTCGTGTTCTCTTTGCCGTGTGTTTTTGGTTCGCCAAAATAAAAGGCACCGTTGGCTACACCATTTCTGCTCTCCTGCACCTGACTCCTTTACAACCATTTACGCATACCTGACACAAACGTCTGCTGTTTGACAAGAGAGCAAATGGGGATACAGCCCGAAGGAATCCCTCAGCAGATCCCATAATGGAGGTCCGATCCTATTTGGAGGAGCAGATCCCCTGAGCTGTTCTGCAGATCCTCTGAGCTGGTGGAAGAACAAGGCCTCTGTCTATCCACGGCATACTAAAGTCATGACAGGGAGACTGTCACGAACGTCGTAATGTGAAAGAGAGGAGGACCAAGGCGCAGCGTGATACGAATACATACTTATATTTAATAAACGAAGAGAAACACTTAACAGACTAATACAAAACAACAAAACGAACGTGAAGCTATAAATGACAAGTTCAGACACAGGCAACTTACATATAGACAATAACCCACAACCCACAATACAAAACAGGCTACCTAAATATGGTTCCCAATCAGAGACAACGCAAAACACCTGTCTCTGATTGAGAACCATATCAGGCCAAACACATAGAAATAGACAAACCAGACATACAACATAGAATGCCCACTCAGATCACACCCTGACCAAACAAAACATAAAACATACAAAGCAAACTATGGTCAGGGCGTGACAGAAACTCTGCATAGTGGCCACATCCTTTCGCTCTGAGAGGGTCTTCTCGAAAACGGGACAAATAATTACTGAGAGAAGAAACCGCATCAGCCCCTCAAATGAGGCAGCTTGCATTTCTGAATGCAAATCTCTCATAAAAGCAAAATATGGTCAGCATTGCTGTGTGCTGCTGGTTATAACATGGCAATAAAGAAGATCGAGAAAAGAGGGACCAGTTTAATGTTTTAAGTGTGATGCTGCAGTTTTTCACATTGTTATTTATTTTTCTTTGATATGGTGCAATATTCTACTTTTATGTTGTTCAGATTGTATTCGTTTTGAATTGTTACATTTATATGCACTTTGTTTATATACATTAAAAAGTTACACTTTAAATGCAAATGTTTAATAGCATTCTTTTTCATAACAAACCAATGCATTTTTAAATACATTGTGGTTAAGGTAGAGTATGATTTAAATTTAATAATTTAATGAGAGTTGTTTTAACACCAATCATAGTCAAACTGTCACAAACTGTCCCAAATACAATTTTTTTTTTTAATAAAGAGGCATTTGGGAGCCAAAAGAGCCGGCCCCTTTTTTAGTGAGCAGAGCCGAACGAGCCGGCTCACTGAAAAGAGCCAGAATCACTTATATGCAGAAATATTCAAGTTAGTCTAGTTTGCAGTCTACAAACTTAACATGATGAAAAGGAATTACATTTACGCTAACGGGTGACCAAAAATGACTATCTGAAAGCCACGCCTCCAATCTGATAGTCACCGATACCGATTTAATATATTATTAAAATGGTTCAAAATTGAACCCCTCCCATCACAAAAAGATTCCGGTTTAAACCTTTACACAGGGGTTCCCCGACGTCCCTTTTCAGAGGGGTTCCTTGAGGAACCATTTTCAACTGGAAAGGTTCCGCATGGGTGGCAACCCAACAGGTTCATTCAGTCACCTTACCTTCTAAGAGTGTATGGTACATGGACTTTCTAGCCAGCTCTTGATATTGCTTCTATTCATCTAAAGAGCTTAGAGTATCCGTATAGAGCTTAAGGGAGACTTTTGTCATGCTTTAAATTATTCAGACTTGCTATCCCATTTGCTGATAGGTTATGTATTTGGCATTGAATTACCACTGCTCAGGGCTATTTAAATTGGGCAATTACCATACCTGGAGAGTTATGTGGCATGTGATGCATGCCTTGTAATCTCCTCAGACAAACATAGGCCACCTTCATTAACACACTCACAACAGTCTCATGCCCAAATTCCCAATTTGCTTGTAACACGTCCCAATTGTTATCTCACACGGAGGTGAATGGGAGATGTTTACAAAAGAAACGGCGAAGATAGAAAAAGAAAGAGCAAGAGTGTCTAACTTATCTTGACAAAATCAAAATGGAAGTGTCTGTGCAAGAAATGGATGGGTGCAATCGATGAGGTTTGAAACTCACAGCTCTATACATCGACACAGGCTGATAGTTGGCGCTGGGGTTGATGGCACTGGAGCAGGATCTAAATCATGGAGAGGGGTAGTAGTAATTATAACAATCCTCGGCCTGTCATGCCACCATTTCAGTTTGTCCGTGATGTGTACGCAGAGGAACTTAAAACTTTCCACTTTCTCCACTGCTGTCCCGTTGAGGTGGATAGGGTGGTATTCCCTCTGCTGTTTCCTGAAGTCCACGATCATCTCCTTTGTTTGAGTGAGAGGTTGTTTTCCTGACACCACACTCTGAGTGCCCTCACCTTCTCCCTGTAGGTTGTCTCATCATTATTTGTAATCAAGCCTACTACTGTTGTGTTGTCTGCAATGATTGAGTTGGAGGCGTGCATGCCATGCAGTCATAGGTGAACAGGGAGTACAGGAGGGGGCTGAGCATGCACCCTTGTGGGTGCATTGTTGAGGACCAGTGTTGAGGATCAGTGGAGTGGAGATGTTGTTTCCTACCTTCACCACCTGGGGGTGGCCCGTCAGGAAGTCCAGGACCCAATTGCACAGGGCGGGGTTGAGACCCAGGGCCTCAAGCATAATGATCAGCTTGAAGGGTAATATGGTGTTGAATGCTGAGCTATAGTCAATTAACAGCATTCTTACATAGGTATTCCTCTTGTCCAGATGGGATAGGGCAGTGTGCAGTGTGATGGCGATTGCATCGTCTGTGGACCTGTTGGGGCGGTAAGCAAATTGAAGAGGGTCTAGGGTGACAGGTAAGGTGGAGGTGATATGATCCTTGACTAGTCTCTCAAAGCACTTCATGATGACAGAAGTGAGTGCTATGGGGCGATAGTCATTTAGTTAATTTACCTTTGCATTCTTGGGTACAGGAACAATGGTGGTCAACTTGAAGCATGTGGGGAAAGCAGACTGGGATAGGGAGAGATTGAATATGTCCGTAAACACACCAGACGCATGCTCTGAGGACGCGGCTAGGGATGCCGTCTGGGCCAGCAGCCTTGCGAGGGTTAACATGTTTAAATGTCTTGCTCACGTTGGCCATGGAGAAGGAGAGGGGGGGCCCGTAGTCCTTGGTAGCGGGCCATGTCGGTGGCACTGTATTATCTTCAAAGCGGGCAAAGAAGGTGCTTAGTTTGTCTGGAAGCAAAACGTCAGTGTCCGTTGCGTAGCTGGTTTTCCTTTTGTAGCCCGTGATTGTCTGTAGACCCTGCCACATATGTCTCGTGTCTGAGTCGTTGAATTGCAACCCCTCTTTGTCTCTATACTGACATTTTGCTTGTTAGATTGCCTCGCGGAGGGAATAACTACACTGTTTGTATTTGGCTATATTCCCAGTCACCTTTCCATGGTTAAATGCTGTGGTTCGCGCTTTCAGTTTTGCGCGAATACCGCCATCTGTTTATGGTTTCTAGTTAGAGTAGGTTTTAATAGTCACAGTGGGTACAACATCTCCTATACACTTCCTTATAAACTTACTCACCGAATCAACGTACACGTCGATATTATCCTCTGAGGCTACCCGGAACATATCCCAGTCCACGCAATCAAAACAATCTTGATGCGTGGATTCCGATTGGTCAGACCAGCATTGAATAGTCCTTAGCACGGGTACTTCCTGTTTGAGTTTCTGCCTATAGGAAGGGGGGAGGAAAATGGAGTCATGGTCAGATTTGCCGAAGGGAGGGCGGGGGAGGACCTTGTATGCATCGCGGAGTAGCAGTAATCCAGTGTTTTTCCAGTACGAGTGCTACAGTCAACATCCTGACAGAATTTATGTAGCCTTGTTCTCAAATTTGCTTCATTAAAATCCCCAGCTACAATATATGGTTTCCAGTTTGCATGAGGTCCAGCGTCGTTAATCATGAAACATACACCCCTGCCCTTCTTCTTCCCGGGGAGATGTTTATTCCTGTTAGCACAATGCAAGAATCCAGGTGGCTGAACCGACTCCGACAGCATATCCCGAGAGAGCCATGTTTCATGAAACAGTGTATGTTACAATCCCTGATGTCTCTCTGGAAAGCAACTCTTGCGCTGATTTCGTCGACCTTGCTATCTAGAAACTGGACATTAGCGAGTAATATACTCGGAAGCGGTGGGTGTTGTCCGCGCCTCCGAAGTCTGACCAGAAGACCGCTCCGTCTTCCTCTTCTCCGGTGGCGTTGTTTTGGGTCAGCCTCTCGAATCAGTTCAAATGCCCTGGGTGGTTCGGACAAAGGATCCGCTTCGGGAAAGTCGTATTCCTGGTCGTAGTGCTGGTAAATTGACGTCTCTCTGATATCCAATAGTTATTCCCTGCTGTATGTAATAACACTTAAGATTTTCAGGGCTAATACGGTAAGAAATAATACATAAAACAACAAAATACTGCAAAGTTTCTTAAGGACTAGAAGTGAGCCAGGCCTCTCTGTCGGCGCCATCTTGGGTCAACAACAACACTCTCAGCCTCTTGAGAGTGGCTAGCTGAGACCTTTAGAAACTTGGTTTGGGAGTTTGAGAAAAAAGCTGAATTGGACTATTGAGACCCCTACTTACAGTAGTTGTCATGGTTGGGTATACTATGTAACACAGAGGTTTATACCACAACATCTAATGCACAGCATACTGCCCATCCATGACTCTACTCAAATCCATTGCCGCCTTCAAATCATGTAGTGTTGCCCGCATGGTGTCCTGAGTGGATGTTTTTACATTAAGCAGGAAATCATACATCTTTCAATGTCAACATCTACAGTGTACTCAGAAAGTATTCAGACCCCTTGACTTTTTCCACATTTTATTACATTACAGCCTTATTCTAAAATGGACAAAATAAATTTTCTTCCTCATCAATCTACACACAATACCCCATAATGACAAAGCGAAAACAGGTCTTAGAAATTTTTGCAAATTTATATAAAAATAATACATAAAAAAACGTATTTACATAAGTATTCAGACGCTTTGCAATGAGAGGCGAAATTGGCACCATCCGTGGCACCATCCGTGGCACACCTGGCACCATCCGTGAAGCATGGTGGTGGCAGCATCCTGCTGTAGGGATGTTTCTCAGCGGCAGGGAAAGGGAGAGTAGTCAGGATCGAGGGAAAGATGAACAGAGCAAAGTATAGAGAGATCCTTGATGAAAACCTGCTCCAGAGCACTCAGGACCTCAGACTGGGGCAAAGGTTCACCTTCCAACAGGACAATGAACTTAAGCACACCACCAAGACAATGCAGGAGTGGCTTTGGGACAAGTCTCTGAATGCCCTTCATTGGCCCAGCCAGAGCCTGGACTTGAACCCGATTGAACATCTCTGGAGAGACCTGAAAATAGCTGTACATCGACGATCCCCATCTAACCTGACAGTGCATGAGAGGATCTGCAGAGAAGAATGGGAGAAAGTCCCCAAATACAGGTGTGCCAAGCTTGTAGCATAATACTCAAGAAGACTCGAGGCTGTAATTGCCGCCAAAAGGTGCTTCAACAAAGTACTGAGTAAAGTGTCTGAATACATTTACATATTTCAGTTTTATATATTTTATAATTGTGCAAAAAAAACGTGTTTTTGCTTTGTCATTATGGAGTATTGTGTGTAGATTGATGAGGGGAAAAAACTATTTAATACATTTTAAAATAAGGATGAAACATAACAAAATGTGGAAAAAGTCAAGGGGTCTGAATACTTTTCGAATGCACTGCACTTTATATATGCTAAGTAGACTTCAGTGTGTGCCATTTATTTTGTTTTTTCAATTGATACATTGTCCAATTTAGTGGTTCCATTTGCTCCAGCAGCATTTACTAAGAAAACTAAAGTTAGCTCTGCTGCTCAATATATGATATGGTAACCCCTGTAACACATGAGCTCAGAGCAACATACTGAGGGATGGTCCATAGAATAATCTCACTTATGACAATGGAAGGGTTTTGCTATGCCTTTAGCTATGCTATGCTATACATAAATTAGCTACAGTAGAAAGTATGTAGGGCTCCATTGAATCAAGACCTGTAAACAGTTTCTAATAGATCAATAACACATTATTTTTGTTCAGTACGAATGCATGTTTTGATCCAGTTAATCAATTAAATCATTGAGATTTCCTGTGTGAAGTAAAACTAATAGTCAGCCTCATAGTTGGGGCCAACAATATGTTGTTTCTCATATGATTATTCTGAATTCATAGTGACCTGGGTCCCTACATGACACTCCAGAGCTCAGGGGGGACATTCAAGCTTAAATATATCCTTCCTGCTTTAAGGTAGACCCCAGGAGCTTTAAAATGTTATAATTGGCCCAGAGATACAAACTGGGCTGAATTAAATATTCGGTTGAAATTTCCCAGCATTATCATCGGCAGACCTCTGCTCCTTATCTCCCCACACCAGTCTTTTCTATAAATATTTATGCTGTAACTTGTCGATGCAGAAGAATACAATGTCAGGCTGTGTATGAAGGCGAAGTCAAGTGCAGGAGAGCAGAGTATGATTAAATAAAGCGCACTTTATTATAGTTCCAAACCGGGAGCACAACAAAAACAAACGCACTCAAAAAAACGGAACAATAATGTAAAGCGCTTAACAACCACAACATAACATGAAAATAATTACACACAAAACATGATGGGAAACAGAGGGTTAAATACAAGTAGATTGATTGGGGAAATGAAAACCAGGTGTGCAATGAAAACAAGACAAGACAAATGGATATATGAAAAATGGAGCGGCGATGGCTAAGTGACGTCGATCGCCGAACGCCGCCCGAACAAGGAGAGGAGCCGACTTCGGCAGAAGTCGTGACATACAAATCAGAAACCCAGGGACTTTTAAGCCTGGGGGAGGGAGTGTGTCGCACACCACTGAAGTTTTGGCTTAATTAAAAGAGAGCAAATAATACGGCATCTGTTTTTCTTCTTGTTCACTCAGCTTTCAGGATTTTCATATCAATTCCATTGACATTCCAAGACATGCTGTTTGGGTTGGTTTAATGGGAGCAAAGTTTCATCCTCATTGGACTGCTCTTCATTGAAATAAGATTCGGCGCAACAGTGTTGTTGTGTTTTTACAGAAACAAAAAAAGTGTTTTATTCTAAAAAAAACTTTATAGTAAAAACGATTTACTGCTTTACATACAGTGAAAACAACACGAAAATGTTTTACCGAGCATTCTTTGACCTCTGTCCTTTTTATTCAGTGTGAGATGACAGGCATTCATGTGATTCAAATGAGGCATTTCAGAACCCTAGGTTGATTTCTAACACCAGATACTGTTGAGCCCACTGTTAATAGTTGCGCATACATGCAGTAGGCCTCTTTCAACAGCCGATTCTTTGTGGGACTCTTCAGTTCCCTCTGCAATGCAAAGCACTGTTATGTTGTTAATTACCATTCTATTTGAAGTGTGCATGTCATTACTCTTTAGTCAAATGTAATGTCTGCTATATTTTGACTCAAAAGCGAAAGCACTTGATGGAACGAATTCTAAATACAACCTTCATGCCACTTAAATTCAAGTGGGGTGCATAGTGGCAGGAGCACACAGTGTTTTGAACAAGCCATTATATGTTATTCAAGTCTCTATGTAATAGGACTACCTAGATTTTCAAACTCAAGTAATGGTGCCTCTTTACATTACAATAACCCCTCTATATAGTGCATTCAGAAAATATTCAGAACCCTTAACTTTTCCCCCCCAGAATTACGTTACAGCCTTATTCTACAATTGATCAAATACTTTACACATAATACCCCATAATGACAAAGTAAAAACAGGTTTTTAGAAATGTTGAAATATCACATTTACATAAGATTTCCGAGTCTTTACTCGGCACTTTGTTGAAGCACCTTAGACAGCGATTACAGCCTCGATTCTTCTTGGGTATGACACTACAAGCTTGGCACACCTGTATCTGGGGTGTTTCTCCCATTCTTCTCTGCAGATCCTCTCAAGCTCTGTCAGGTTTTATGGGGAGCATCTCTGCACAGCTATTTTCAGGTCTCTCCAGAGATGTTTGATTGGGTTCAAGTCCGGGCTCTGGCTGGGCCATTGAAGGACATTCAGAGACGTGTCCCGAAGTCACTCCTATGTGCTTAAGTTTATTGTCCTGTTGGAAGGTGAACCTTTACACCAGTCTGAGGTCTCGAGCAGGTTTTCTTCAAGGATCTCTCTGTACATTTCTCCGTTCATCTTTCCCTAAATAAGACTAGTCTCCTAAAACATCACCACAGGATGATGCTGCCACCACCATGCTTCACCGTAGGGATGGTGTCAGGTTTCCTCCAGACGTGACGCTTGGCATTCAGGCCAAAGAGTTCAATCTTGGTTTCACCAGACCAGAGGATCTTGTTTCTCATGGTCTGAGAGTCCTTTAGGTGCTTTTTGGCAAACTCTAAGTGGGCTGTCATGTGCCTTTTACTGAGGAGTAGGCTGATTGGTGGAGTGTTGCAGAGATGGTTGTCCTTCTGAAAGGTTCGTCTATCCCCATATTATGGGGTATTGTGTGTAGATTGATGAGGGAAAATTTTTATCTAATCAATTTTAGAATAAGGCTGTAATGTAACAAAATGTGGAAAAACAGAAGGGGTCTGAGTACTTTCCGAATGCACTGCATGTACAGATCAGCCATAAGAATGGTTGAAAAACAAAGTTTATCGCCCCGATATTCTCTGATTTTCAGTAGAAATAAGTTTATTTCTGAAACACCTTGAGCCTGACCCTAAGCATTATCTCTCATTCACCTAGTTAGATTCACAGCACATAGGAATGGCCAGTGGACTTCAAAGATGGCTAGGGAGAGGGTTTTGCCAGAGAGTGTGAGGGCCCTGCGGCCCCTGATAGCTGCCAGGGAGCGAGGAGCCACTCTGACAGATGGCTGGGGGAAGTGGGGCATAAGGAGAGGGATGGAGGAATGAAGGGATAGAGAGAATGAGTGCTAAAGATGGATCAAGCCAGAGTAGGGTTTCGAGAAATGTTAAGTGCATGTGTAACTGTCAACATTTTTCTCCAACATGAGTGGTTGAAAGAAATTAACTGGGGAAGAGCACTACACGCTATTGTGATTTATATTTAGGTCCCTTGTTGAGCAAGTATGGAGTTCATCACACTTTGTTGTTTACAACAGGAACCCGGGTCATCCTTATTTGCATGAAATAAAAACTTGACTTGTGTGTCCTAGATTTAATGCCTTTTTCTCTTTTGGACAGTGTGCTGGGATGCCCAAGCAAAATGGTTTTCCATCACTGGCTTCATTAACCCTGATTATGTAGGCCTTATGTTGTTTGTTAACACAAATGGCAGTGCCATGGAGACATGTTGGAACTACAAATGAGTTGATAATAACTCTATGATCAGCAGGGGATTGGTGCACAGTATTTATTTTTTATTTTTTATTTAACTAGGCAAGTCAGTTAAGAACACATTCTTATTTAAAATGACAGCCTAGGAACAGTGGGTTAACTGCCTTGTTCAGGGGCATAACGACAGATTTTGACCTTGTCAGCTCAGGGATTCGATCTAGCAACCTTTCGGTTACAAGACCAATGCGCTAACCACTAGGCTACCTGCCACCCGATATAGTAATGCATAGTTTTTAGAGAACCGGCGAGAGCGAAAATGTCAACGAGATAGGGAGGGGGTGTGAAAATACAGCATTTTGACAGTAAAGAGTGTCCAGACCGAATGCTCACAAGATAGTAATGTCAATTTGTATACTAATCTCCCATTCTCATTAAAGTTCTTACATTGATTTGTAGACTATCTTGATGCTAAACTATTCGTTTTAGGTAATCTTTTGGATGCTAAACTTAGAGCTGCTGCGTCATGTTTATTTTTTTTCCTATAGACATTTTGCTATACAGACATTTGTAAAATTGTTTGTTCATAGTTTTGGTAGGAGGACTATTGATCCTTAAACCAGGCTTAATATACAATTAATGAACATTTGTGGAGCGGTCGTTAAGACACAAACAGCTTACAGACAGTAAGCAATTAAGGTCACAGTTATGAAAACTTAGGACACTAAAGAGGCCTTTCTACTGACTGAAAAACACCAAAAGAAAGATGCCAAGGGACCCTGCTCATCTGAGTGAACGTGTTTTAGGCATGCTGCAAGGAGGCATGAGGACTGCAGATGTGGCCAGGGCAAAAGATTGCAACGTCCATACTGTGAGACGCCTAAGACAGCGCTACAGGGAGACAGGACGGACAGCTGATCATCCTCGCAGTGGCAGACCACGTGTAACAACACCTGCACAGGATCGGTACATCCGAAAATCACGCCCCCGAGACAGGTACAGGAACTGCCTGAGTTACACCAGGAATGCACAATCCCTCCATCAGTGCTCAGACTGTCCGCAATAGGCTGAGAGAGGCTGGACTGAGGGCTTGTAGGCCTGTTGTAAGGCAGGTCCTCACCAGACATCACCGGCAACAACGTCGCCTATGGGCACAAACCCACTATCGCTGGACCAGACAGGACTGGCAAAAAGTGCTCTTCACTGACGAGTCGCGGTTTTGTCTCACCAGGAGTGATGGTCGGATTCGCATTTATCGTCGAAGGAATGAGCGTTACACCGAGGCCTGTACTCTGGAGCGGGATCGATTTGAAGGGGGATCGGTCTGGGGCGGTGTGTCACAACATCATCGGACTGAGCTTGTTGTCATTGCAGGCAATCTCAACGCTGTGCATTACAGGAAAGACATCCTCCTCCTTCATGTGGTACCCTTCCTGCAGGCTCATCCTGTCATGACCCTTCAGCATGACAATGCCACCAGCCACAATGCTCGTTCTGTGTGTGATTTCCTGCAAGACAGGAATGTCAGTGTTCTGCCATGGCCAGCGAAGAGCCAGGATCTCAATCCCATTGAGCACGCCTGGGACCTGTTGGATCGGAGGGTGAGGACTAGGGCCATTCCCCCCAGAAATGTCCGGGAACTTGCAGGTACCTTGATGGAAGAGTGGGGTAACGTCTCACAGCAAGAACTGGCAAATCTGGTGCAGTCCATGAGGAGGAGATGCACTGCAGTACTTAATGCAGCTGGTGGCCACGCCAGATACTGACTGTTACTTTTGATTTTGACCCTCCCTTTGTTCAGGGACACATTATTCAATTTCTGTTAGTCACATGTCTGTGGAGCTTGTTCAGTTTATGTCTCAGTTGTTGATTCTTATGTTCATACAAATATTTACATATTAAGTTTGCTGCAAATTAACACATTTGACCGTGAGAGGATGTTTATTGTTTTGCTGAGTATATGTGTGCTTGAATGTCAGGGTTAGTTTACCTAGTGACATAGCCTGCACAGTGACTATGGATGAATTACCTGTATAGATAAAAACATAATTTAGTAATTTTACATTGATGTGAAAACACTGCTTTTGCACTTAATTTGTGTTGTAATAATGTTGTTTGGAATTGTCACAATAAACACTTGTAGTGGAAGTTAGCTGGCTGCTACAGAAAAATATACATTTGAAGTATAATACAGGTAATGTGCTGCAGAGTGTTTGTTATGTTATGTTTTTCTCTTTTCCAGTCATTTCATGCCTCTTAATGACGGTGTATTAGAGGGGAGGACTTGGATCGTGCTGCTGTAACTGGCATGTGTGAAAGCAAATAGCAGCCTTTAACCACTCCGATAGGCCTATTCACCTTTGCAGTACAGCAGGCCTGTTGTGCACCTGGATTGGAGATGCTTGTTCCAGGAGGTCAAGTGTGCAGCTGCAATCAAGAGGTCTTCTTGAATGACTAATATGTGGTGTACTGCAGTCAGTTTCTGAAGAGGAACCTCCATCATGTAAATCTTACACTTAACTACGGTTTATTACTTTTTTCATAAGTTAGCGGTGTGCATTTAGCGGGGACAGAAAAATACACAATTAGTGTGGGGATGATGAGCATGTATTATTTAGTTGTCTAACTTGAGTGTGAAGAGTTAATCTGGAACATATTGTGTGACACTCTGTGACACTCCTGGCTGACCCCTATTTTGATGATACAATTTCAAAAAGAGATGTAAAAATAAGTGGAGAATTGACATGATTTTAGGGTAGGGTGACCTGGTACAAATCTTTCCAAATTACTTGAAAATGGAGGACATTGTGACCGAATTCTCTGCTCATACTGAGCCAACATAATACAGCATGAGAAAACTCAGCAACAAAGAATGCCCCATATATGATAGATAGTAATAGTTGAAATGATTATACTTTTCTCCAAACCTAAAGGCCAATCTAGTTTCTTTATGCCACCTGTTATTCATTTGTATGCCATTTCCATGGAATGATGTGGCCATTTCAAGGCTATTAAAATGCTTTTGACATTTTATCACCCTCTGTCCCCCAGCAGCATGCCTTTTCCTGCTCCAGCTCACTGCTGTCTCAGTTGGAGATGCTATTAAATGTTGACATATGCTGCAGTCGACAGGCAGTATAGGTTTAGCTGCTCTTTGAATCCAGCAGGAATCGAGGCAGGTGGCTGGACAGAGACAAATTACTGGCATGCTAGTATCTCAAACAGTAGGGAAAAGCAGTTTGGGTTGGGTTGGAGTGGAGTGGAGGGAGTGAAAGAAAGAAGGTAAAGAGTCCGAGGGAGCAAACGGAGAATGAGAGAGATGAGAGAGATGGAAAAAAGTGAGAAGAAAACATGTGAAGAGAGAGAGCGAATGAGTGAGAGAGAACAGAAGAGGGAGCAGCCTGGAGATTACCATCTGCCTTTTAAATCGGTCCCTCCGATGCATCAGCAGCATTTGAGGAGAGAAATAAAATGTTTTGTTGAACAGTTCCCCTAAACACCATGGATATCAATCATTACACCCCTGCGGAGACACCTTCCTGACTCCTGTCCTCGTACAGGAGTCAGGAAAATCCCAAATATGGAGCATCAACATTTCCAAATCCCCCATGGAGGCAAAAGGCTCCTACACGAGAAATTATGACATCCTCCTCCTCCTCAACACTGTCCACAGGTGTTTACCCTGTCACTGTATGTACATATCCTGTGGAAGGCAATCTCAAATGACAAAGACTGCTCCCATAAGTAATCTCCTACTAGGCAGCATGACTCTGCATGCTAAGCTAGGCTGTCATTGTTCACTGTCTGTGAGCAAGCATTAGCTTTTCCATTTTAGGCAAAGCAGTGTGTACAGATGCAAGGGCAGCTGTGAGGGGGTTGTTAAACACAGCAGAGACATTCTTGGGTCCTCTGTGTGGGTACGAGGATGTGTGACATACACAGATGGTGCACAATACTCAGCTTCCCGCAACACATCTGTTATCAACCTGAGTTGGTCACCCACGTCACTCTGACGTCAAATTAAAAGACTGTCTGGGGAGCACATAAATCTGTAAACAGATGTTATCCCCTTAAACACAATTGGTAACCTTTCTATTAATCGTTTAGACATTGTTTTAGCCCAAATAATTACACATCTGATACTTAGAAAACAAAGCTAGATAATCTTTGCTTTATGACATTGGCAGATTAAAAATCTAAACAAATTTGACCTTTCTGTTATTAGCTGTGGAGGCAGAGCCAATTGAAGTTATGGCCGACCTTTTCTCATGCTTTGAATCCTGTTTATGGCAATGTCACTGACAACTCCTAACTTTTATTACTGATGTCATTTAAATGTCTGTGGGACTTTAAAATGCATCGCAAACCAATGGGCTAATAGATGTCAATAGTAGGTCAAACTTTATTTAGATAATCCCAAGGAGATGGATTGTAGATGTCCATAACTGTCCACATTTCAACTATCTACTAACCCTAACCATAGCCATAACCGTAACCCTAACTGTTATCCTAAACTTAACTGTTACCCTATCCCTAACCCTGACCTTAATCCTTATTCTAAACCTAACCCTAACATTAGCAAGCAGTAGCTTATCAACAGATTGTTTGGATAGTTCCATATACATACTAAGTTTGACCGTTACCTAGACATTGGCATTTTGAACAGTCAATGATGACTTTATACAGAGAGTGATGATACAAATCTCTCAATTTGTTTCACAGACATTCAACTCCTCCAGCTTTAACTTTTTAACAACTGCATACAGTATCCAATGACATGCCCATTTTGAGGTAGCTTTTTTACATAATCATATTCACCTACACCTGGCTGTAAATTGGAATAGAACAATAGACACTTTCAATAATTAGACACTCTAGAGCCAAACTGTTACAGACCCATATCTACCCTGCCCTCCCTTTCTTAAAGTCTTCGAAAGCCAAGTTAACAAACAGATAACCGACCACTTAGAATCCCACCGTACCTTCTCCGCTATGCAATCTGGTTTCTGAACCAATAGCATTGGTTTCTAAAATGACTGCCTCGTCTGGTTCACCAGATAGAGTTCAGTGTGTCAAATTGGAGGGCCTGTTGTCCAGACCTCTGGCAGTCTCTTTGGGGGTGCCACAGGGTTCAATTCTCGGGCCGACTCTTTTCTCTGTATTTAATCAATGATGTCGCTCTTGCTTCTGGTGATTCTCTGATCCACCTCTACGCAGACGACACCATTCTGTATACTTCTGGCCCTTCTTTGGACACTGTGTAACTCTGTGTTGTTGTTTTTGTCAAACGGCTTTGCTTTATCTTGGCCAGGTCACAGTTTTAAATGAGAACTTGTTCTCAACTGACCTACTTGGTTAAATCAAATCAAATCAAATGTATTTATATAGCCCTTCTTACATCAGCTGATATCTCAAAGTGCTGCACAGAAACCCAGCCTAAAACCTCAAACAGCAAGCAATGCAGGTGTAGAAGCACGATGGCTAGGAAAAACTCCCTAGAAAGGCCAAAACCTAGGAAGAAACCTAGAGAGGAACCAGGCTATGAGGGGTGGCCAGTCCTCTTCTGGCTGTGCCGGGTGGAGATTATAACAGAACATGGCCAAGATGTTCAAATGTTCATAAATGACCAGCATGGTCAAATAATAATAATACTCACAGTAGTTGTCGAGGGTGCAACAAGTCAGCACCTTAGGAGTAAATGTCAGTTGGCTTTTCATAGCCAATCATTAAGAGTATCTCTACCGCTCCTGCTGTCTCTAGAGAGTTGAAAACAGCAGGACTGGGACAGGTAGCACGTCCGGTGAACAGGTCAGGGTTCCATAACCGCAGGCAGAACAGTTGAAACTGGAGCAGCAGCACAGCCAGGTGGACTGGGGACAGCAAGGAGTCATCAAGCCAGGTACATACTGTACTTAAATTTACATCTACAGAAAACAGTTTTCAACCAGCGATTGAGTTGTGAGACTCTGCTGTAGAGCTCATCAATCCCCCTAACTGGGAGGGGGCCAGAGACAATTACTCGATGCCGACACATCTTTCTAAATAAAGGTGAAATAAAAATAAATAAATAGCCTATCTCGCTAGCTATGTTTTTGTTTGTTGATAAACAGTATGTCCGTTCGAGTAAACTAGGCCTTTCTATTGCTGTTATGTTGTGTTATGATTTTGTAGATTTTTCCTTTAAATATCACTTGAACATGAAGTGACATTGGATTGGACTGAACTAACTAGCTAGCTAACGATAGCAGCAGCTACCGTGGGGTTTGCGAGAATGGGCGGTTTCGATTATGCTGAGTGTCATTATTGTAACTTTTATAATGTTTGCACCTGTCAGATTTCAATCATTCAGGAGACGGAATGATGCTGGAGTCCAAAAGCGGCAAAACGGGCAAGCCGGATGATAAATATGAGGGTTTGCCTGATCGCTGACCCTACCATCCAGCTGCTGAACAGGATAGGTAAATTTGCCCTATATCAATGCAGTACATCAGGACGCACACATTGCAGTTTTTATTTTTTTAAACATTTTAATTTAACTTTTATTTTAACTAGGCAAGTCAGTTAAGAACAAATTCTTATTTACAATGACGGCCTACCCCGACCAAACCCGAACGATACTGGACCAATTGTGCACTGTCCTATGGGACTCCCAATCACGGCCGGATGTGATACAGCCTGGATTCAAACCAGGGACTGTAGTGATGCCTCTTGCACTGAGATGCAGTGCCTTAGACAGCTGCGCCATTTGGGAGCAGTGCACAGTGCTTGATTTGTAAGTAAGCTAGGTGTGAATCTATCTTGTGATTAAACATAGACTTATTGAAGGTTAATTTACTGATTTAAAGATCATGGACTGTTTCCCTGTGCACATTAGGATGTTTTTATTAGATTTAAATAATTTTTCCATATCTCAGAAACTTTAGAGTATCCTGTGAGGCAAATCAAAGTCCCCCATGGTCAGGAAGAGAGCAGCTTCTTGAAGGTTTTGGGGGAAACATTCCCCCAGATGTATCCAAATGTAGAGGCCTTTAAGACAGACAGGAGGAGGAGGCTCATTCCCCTACAAATCAGCTGGGCTTGGGAGGTCTGCCCTGTACTTAAGACTGAAGGCATTTGATAGCTTATGTGTTAGGACGGGGGAGGTAGATTGAGCTATATTATGTCACGTGATAAATGCCAGAGGTAATTAATTAATTTGAAAAGAAACTGGATTTCCCTCTGTATACAAAAGTTATTAAGTAATTGAGCAACTCGGGATTTCTTGTATGTTATGTTAAAGGAAACTGTAAGGGAGGAGACAGCCTCGGAGGCTGTCTCCTATGGAGACAGCCTCCCTGTTGCCTCACAACAAGCTTCAGTGACTCTAGAGGTTTTGAATGTTAAACGACCTTTTCCACCTTTATCATCAAATTCAAAAATATAATATTAGCTATAGGATTCTCCTTGTAATTGAACAATCTCTCTGGCTGCAGACCAGGAGAAAGTATGTATATAATATAGCTTCGTAAATCTGTTCAAATCACACATCGGCATTCCAACAGGAAACACTTACTTTTTCATACACAAAACAGATGAATTCAATACTTATTTTTGCCACAGGAGATGAAACGTGGTAGTTTTGAGGAGTGGGAGAGCAGGCGGAGGAAGGTAAGGGATTTCTCCAAGTTGATATCATCTTTGTATTATGTAAGGGATAAACGCAGACGTTCTGTACATTACCTTGGAAGTAATGGACGACGCAGCGGGACATGGCATTTTTCCAAGGTAATGTACAGAAAGGAGGCGTTTATCCCGCTTATACCACAGTTGCCAAAGAAAATAATACTAAAGCACACATTTATCGGCAGAAATCCTGCAATACCACCTGTTAGGTTCTGTGTTCCTGCCGGGGGCATTGGTTAGCTTACCGCACTCACTGCCTGTAGGCTATTTAATATTGATGCTTTGCTTGGGCAGTGAGCTACCTTGAAGGAGCAGAGTCTATACTGCGAAGACTTGCATTATTCATTGCTTAATAAATGGTTAAATGTATTTCTACGTACCGTTTTCTTTCTGAACTGGTTTTAAAGGCCATTCTAGAATTCAACAATGCTGTGGTATAAATATAGTTATAACTTAACACTAACAGAAAGTCAATAGAGGAGAGAAGACATAGGGTGGTCTCTCATCCAGAGCAGCCTGATGGAATACCCCCTTTAAGATCAAATACTGGGAGGGAGCAGATTAGGAGATTCTGGCTCTCTGAATCCATTCAGATAAGTCATTCATTCACTTGTTGATAAGCTCAGTACTTTAAATGTACATTTCAGGCTGAATTACAATTGTTAATGTTGGTCTTTTGTTATATAGATGATGTTTGATTTTGTGGGGGAGGATGATGCCTCGAGTGAGGTTTTTACCCTCCAGGCAGCAGCGGGCTTCGCAACCCTGAAGAGCACGATTAACGGGTGATTGGAGGAGCATGACATTCGGGGGACCACAACACTGTATGTGTAGGTGAGTAGCATGACACTACCTAATAATAATATATTTGATGTTTGTATCTGACTACAGTTGAGCTACTTGATAGTTATAACCAGGGTTGGGGAGTAACATGTAATCCGTTACATGTAAGGGATTACAAAAACAGTAACTGTAATCAGTTACGTTACCAGCGAAAATATTGTAATCAGATTACAGATACTTTTGAAAAACTAGATGATTACTTGGATTACTTTTAAATTCAGAAAGGATGTTTGCAAAAAAAAATCTTTGACTCTTCTCTGTTTTCTCAATGACATTCAAATGTGTTTGATGGATCGCTGGAAAAAAGACTTATAGGCTTTTGTAGGCTACTGTCCAAACTATGTCTTCCAATGGTGCGACTGCTGTCGGCATCCAAAGATTATCCAACTTGAATAAACGCTTGGTGGTAAGGATTACAGCAGTGGTGGAGTCTACGGCGATATGGATATCACTTATTATTGATATCTACATTGATATCTACATATCTACATAGCGCATTGATGTGAATCACACTGCTACTCTCTCAATTAGCTATTTGCGCCTTACGGATTGTGGTTGTTGTGGATGGCTGTTCACAAATCTAAATGTGTATTTGAACCCAAAAATGGTTGAATTCAAGAAGTTTAAGCTGCCTATCAATCATTGTTTTTGAAACCAGTGGACAGCCAGTGAAAAATGCGCTCTTGCAACAGCTGCATAGTGTGGATCCCAGCCTATGGAATAAAAGTGGGGCTTTTAATGCTCAATCTAATTCATGCAGATTTTTTTTTAAATAAAAAAATCCATAGGCCTAATGAACACATGCTCAAACTCGCACACTTGATAGACTTAATGAGGTAATTTTTTGACTTATAAATTATATATATTAATATATAGATATAATTTAATCGTATTTTTATATGTAGTAAAAGCAAGGGGTTAGAAGAAGCATACATAACCAACCCATAAAGTCAAATTTAACATCCACATTGATTAATGTGCACTGTCCCTTTAAAAATATAATAAACTCAAACATATAAGGCCAGCTATGTAAACTTTAACATTGATTTATCCTGCAATACGGTAGATGTTGTTCAATTGGTAACATACATTTTTGTCTCCTTCTAATGCCTCTTAAGGGGAAAGTAATCTAAAAGTAACGGAATGTAATCAGATTACGTTACTAAGTTTGGGTAATCAAAAAGTAACATTACTGATGCCAATTTTGGACAGGTAACTAGTAACTAACGGATTACATTTAGAAAGTAACCTACCCAACCCTGGTTATAACCTTTGTGTGTGGTTGTTTCTGTCCATTTACAGGCAATCCTATTGCCTCATCTCTCACCTGCCCCCTCTCAACACCTCTCACCTGTGCTCAGTTCTTACCTCTCACCTGTCGTCTAACCTGTCCCCTCTCCTCACCTCTCGCCAGCCTCCTCTCCAATCACCTCCTTCATCACCAAACTTTCCTTCTTATCACCCCTCACCCTTAAAGTCCTCACTCTTTTCTTCCTTTCACCCCTCACCTCTTACTCACTTTCTCCTTCGCCCTCACCTTCACCTCCCTTGTCTCCATCATCAGATCCACAGACTAAGTGAGTTTTTTTTAAGAGCAAAATGTAGTATTTAAAATCTCAATGTCAGAGTTGTCTCCCTTAGGATCAGGACAACTGCCCCATCGCCAACATGATAAATGTCCACAGGGGCAACGTCCTAAACAGTAGCCTCCACAGGGGCTACAATGGACGTTACCTTTGTGGACGTTGAGTCCAAGGTGGAGGGGGCAGTTGACCAAGGGGGTCCCTCCAGGGAGTATTACAGGTTCCTCATGAAGAACATCAGGGACTCGGCCATCTTCGAGAGTGTGGAAGGAGTGAAACGGCTATCCCTTGATGTCCATGGTAAGCCTTCTCTTTTCTTTTTACCCGTATTAATGTCTGATTTTCATGTAAAATACAGAATGTAAGCAAAAACAATTAGCATCATGAGGGCCTGTATGGAACCATTGGGAAAATGGTCAGTGTGTGTGTGGTCCATGGATGGGTTGGGCCACACTTCTTCTCTGAGTGACTCTTTGCAGCAGTGTGTGGGAAGCCTGCTCCTCCACTCAGTCTGGAGGAGGTGAGCCACACTACGCTGGAAGCAAATTTGGAAAATGTAAGTTTTATGTTCTCCCTAACAGCAAAAGGAAATAATAGATAATGCTTTTTTCCATGTATGGTTTCTTTTGCTGTGTTTAAAATTCTCGATTGCATTTTTTGAAATTCTACTTCAAAAAAGCAGAGGACCTGACAGAGGTAAAGAACAAATTGGAGGAATAGGTAGACTGGCTGAGCCTACTGGGGCTGAAAACAATTGTTATCAAGACAATGGAGGACAGGGATGGTGTGGTTGAAATGGTGGCTCAACAATTTGTCCAAGGGAGCATACAGATGGCCTTGGAGCAGTAAGTCAACTCTGTTATAAATCTGTGAAGTACTTGTCGTCACCTCCTCTAATAAGTATTTTTAATCGGTGTGCCCCCCTAAATCAATACACATCACTATATTGTCCTTAACACTTATTTTAAATATACATACTGTCTCTAAATCATAACAGGTTCAAATATGGTCTCAAATCTCTTGGGCTGCTGTAGGCATTGGGAACCACCCGGACAGCTTCTGAGCACTTTTTGTGGACTCCGTAAAGCTTCCCACTGCCAGGGACCCGAGGGACCTGTTTAAAGTAACCTATTCCATATCTGGCGGCAACCGGCGGTGGTTGGAGAACGATGCCATCTGCCACTGGTTCAACTGGCTGGCCGATAGTAGTTCAATTGTTCAAGTTTATCACTAACTGCATATTATTCCATTTGTGATTTAAATGTGTATTTTAAATGTTTTACTGTGTACTCTTCAGATGGAGAATGTCCACCTCTAACAGTGGCGATGGTGTTGGCATTTGCTACTGGGGCAACAGTGGTGACACCCCGACCATCAAATTCCTCCACACAGCACAAGGGAGTCTTGCTGGGCAGCAGAAGAAAAAGTACCCAGAGGCAAACACATGTGCTGTGACACTAAGGCTCCCTCTTCATAGCACCTACAATGCCTTTAGGGATTACATGGTCTTCGGTACTGTGAATTCCCCACAATTCAGTGTTGCATAAACACACCTTAGTGGAGAGTGACACAATAGTTAGAACATTAGAGGGTGAACGACTTGTATTCACAAGTCTGTGGGACTTGTTCTGCCTTCCTTCTCCCACCGTTTCATATATGCACTAGCTATGTACTGAAGAGTTGTACATTTCCGCCCCTGTTCTTTGAATGTCTTAATGTACCTCTTTTCTGCCCACTTGTCAGACTAATGGAGACAAGTGAGCAGATATATTTTGCAGCTTAATTCATTGTTTTTCAAAAAACATTTAAGCATTTATCTATTTACCGTCTATGTATTGTTAGTACAATGCATTTAGAAAGTATTCAGACCGCTCTTATTTTTCCACATTTTATTACGTTACAGCCTTATTCTAAAATAGTTTTTTTTTAATTCCCTCATCAATCTACACACAATACCCTATATTGACGAAGCAAAAACTGGTTTGTGGACATTTTTGCAAATGTAAACATAAAAAACAGAAATACCTAGTTTACATAAGTATTCAGACCTTTTACTCAGTACTTTGTTGAAGCTCTTTTGGCAGCGATTACAGCCTCAAGTCCTTTTGGGTATGACACTACATTTTTATTTATTTAATACATTTTAGAATAAGGCTGTAACATAACAAAATGTGGATAAAGTCAAGGGGTCTGAATATTTTCTGAATGCACTGTATGTCCGTATTGGCTGTTAATGTTCAGGTAATGATCATTAATATTACATTAATTATACAGTCCATATTGTTTGTCTTGGTGTTTTATGGTTACATTTTTTCAGAAACATTTTACTGACACTTCACTAATAACCAAAATCATTTGCTGATATTGACTGAAGTACTGCTGCCATATTGCAGCCAACTCATCCAAATCTGATAATTTGATGTCCTCCATTTAAGAACAAATTAACTTAAACCATTATCATTTAATTAGAACTACATGCAATGATGAAACTTCCCATCCATTGCATTAAGTGACAGCTCCACTTCTGGGAACTGCACCTTTGTAATGACTTATCCAATTCCAAATGCATTAATCTAAGAACTAGATAAATTAGTCCAAGGCTCTCTAACCCTGTTCCCGGAGAGCTACCCTCCTGTAGGTTTTCAAACCAACCTCAGTTGTAACTAACCTGAATAATTTATTAACCAAGTAATTATTCAAATCAGGTGTGCTGGATTAGGGTTGGAATGAAAACCTACAAACTCTACAGGAACAGGGTTGGAGAGCCCTGCACTAGTCTTCAACCACATTATTCAAACTGTCACAATGTGTCAACAATGTTATGTTGCTAACTATAATAGGCTGCTGTTAATCACAATTATATACAATTAAAATGTAACTGGGGCTGCACCACCGGTCCAGTAGAATCCCTATCTTCATCAGTTAACTGTAGGGCATTCCACACAATTATTTATTTTAACAATTTATAAAAGTCCCAATTGGCCATTACAAAAGCTACTGTTTTGTTTTAATATTGTCCATTCAGAATGTTCTGCTGCCCTCCCACGGCATGCGCACTCTGAAGGCTCCAATCCAGTGCTTGCAGTAGGCCTCTCCTGGGTCGTGTTGTACTGAAGTGGAAGACAAATAGTATCAGCAGATGGGGCTCTTTTGCTAAAGCGCCATAGAGCAAAATGCAATAAACCTCAACCATAGGCCGTATATGTTAAAAGTACCTGACTCTCTCCAAATATGACCAAACAAAATCGTAAACAAAATCGTAAAGGAATGGAGAAGCACTTAACTATGGTCCCCATCCGTTTAGGTGTCCGTCGTACCTTTCTAGAGACCGAATCATACAGTGTGTGAAATACGGGGGAGGGTGAAAGGGGTTTCCAAAAGCAGGATATGGTAATGGCAAAGAAAAAACTATAATGAATAATAGTAGATAAATCCACTACTCAACAGGGAAATAAACAAAGCATGATAATGTCATTCAAAATCAAAGGTCAATTGAGAGGCGGGGTATATGTTGAATGGAGAAGTATAAAATGAATTGATTCAACAGAACGAGTGGCGCTGAAGATATAGCGTCCAATCCCTCGTTCCAATAGGGGAGTATCAGGGGTGTAGTAAGTCAGGTCGGAGTAGGAACGAGTGGTGCTGAAGATATAACTCCCATAACCCTCTGTAGAATGTCAACTCCCAGGCTGCCTCTGGGGCCTTCAAATGGATGTATTGTCCGCAACAGTTCCATCTGTGTGTTGCTGATGGTGAACTGGATTTCTGGCACAATCACCCCTTCCGACCAATAAAGAGCTGCAGTGATAGTGGTTGGAGGAGCTAAAGTGGTGGTTGTAGGAGCTGAGGTGGTGGTGGCTTAAGAAGGGATGGTGGTTGAAGCTGGAGCGAACAAATCCCTTATTGCTGTCAGATCGGCCCTCTGCATTGCCACGGAACCTGAGACGAACAACTGCAGAGGTGACTGGTGATTCCACTGACTGGCGAACACAGCAAGATCTCTGTTCACCCGTGGCAGGAACACAAAGTGCAGTGCCACGGGGGAACAGAGTGCAGTGCCTCCATCTCCAAGAAGGTGAACAGGTCATGGTAAACGTTGGAGACTCCATGCCAGAAGTCCCCACACAGCCGCTTTATCGTCTGGTTGTGAGTGCTCCTTCCCATGCGGACACTTCCCCTCTCACCACCCCTGACCTGCTCCATGAAGGCACAGGTACGGTTGTTTTCACCACCCGGTCACATCTCACCCGGGATGGTACTCCGTAGCTGGTGATGGCTGCTTCGACTCCATGACTGTGGCACTCCTGTTGTTGTCAGAGGCCTTCAGAAACACAACAAGTCTGCTGTAACAATCCACAGCACCATGGATAACGACCCTCCACCTAAAAAACAAGATACATTTGTTTTACAAATATTTATTTTCTCTTATAGTGACGCCATTCAGTTTTTATTATTGATAACATTATTACAGTTACAGTGCCTTAAACACTTATTGCACACAGTGTGAGTCAATGCAACTTATGTGACACATTTTTATTCCTGAACATATTTTGGCTTGCCATAACCAAGGAGTTGAATACTTATTGACTCAAGATACTTTGCCATTATGGGGTATTGTGTGTAGGCCAGTGACAAAGTCTCAATTTAATCCATTTTAAATTAGGTGTCCTGGAGGGCAGGTAGTCTGCCCCCGTTGATGCGTTGTGCAGACTGCACCACCCTCTGGAGAGCCTTGCGGTTGAGGGCGGTGCAGTTGCCGTACCAGGCAGTGATACAGCCTGACAGGATGCTCTCAATTGTGCATCTGTAAAAGTTTGTCAGGGGTTAAGGTGACAAATTTCTTCAGCTTCCTGAGGTTGAAGAGGCGTTGTTGCGCCTTCTTCACCACACTGTCTGTGTGGGTGGACCATTTCAGTTTGTCTGTGATGTATACACAGAGGATCTTAAAACTTTCCACCTTCTCCACTACTGTCCCATTGATGTGGATGGGGGGGTCTCCCTCTGCTGTTTCCTGAGGGAATCTCCTAATGTTACATTCTCTGATGTCTCTTTGGAAGGCAACCCTTGCCCTAATTTCGTCCATCTTGATATCTAGAGACTGGACTTTGGCGAGTAATATACTCAGAAGCGGTGGGTGGTGTGCACGCCTTCGAAGTCTGACCAGGAGGCTGCTCCGTCTACCTCTTCTGCGGCGACGTTGTTTTGGGCCGGCCTCTCGGATTAGATACAATGTCTTATAGTCTTTTAACCTAAAAAGGATCCACTTCAGGAAAGTCGTATTCCTGGTCGTAATGTTTTTGCTTTTTATTTTTTAAATTTGATTTTCTTAAGGGGTGGATCAACTTAATATTGCGGAAAGATTGTTGCTTCCATCAATGTAATTATCTGCATCATTTCCAATCCCCCATATATTTTTTGGGTAATTATATATCCATATACAAACACGCATGCATACATATACACATATACAGTGGGGAGAACAAGTATTTGATACACTGACGATTTTGCAGGTTTTCCTACTTACAAAGCATGTAGAGGTCTGTAATTTTTATCATAGGTACACTTCAACTGTGAGAGAAGGAATCTAAAACAAAAATCCAGAAAATCACATTGTATGATTTTTAAGTAATTAATTTGCATTTTATTGCATGACATAAGTATTTGATACATCAGAAAAGCAGAACATAATATTTGGTACAGAAACCTTAGTTTGTAATTACAGAGATCATACGTTTCCTGTAAGTTCTTGACCAAGGTTTGCAACACACTGCAGCAGGGATTTTGGCCCACTCCTCCCATACAGACCTTCTCCAGATCCTTCAGGTTTCGGGCTGTCGCTGGGCAATACGGACTTTCGGCTCCCTCCAAAGATTTTCTATTGGGTTCAGGTCTGGAGACTGGCTAGGCCACTCCAGGACCTTGAGATGCTTCTTACGGAGCCACTCCTTAGTTGCCCTGGCTGTGTGTTTCGGGTCGTTGTCATGCTGGAAGACCCAGCCACGACCCATCTTCAATGCTCTTATGAGTGAAGGAGGTTGTTGGTCAAGATCTCGCGATACATGGCCCGTCCATCCTCCCTCAATACGGTGCAGTCGTCCTGTCCCCTTTGCAGAAAAGCATCCCCAAAGAATGATGTTTCCACCTCCATGCTTCACGGTTGGGATGGTGTTCTTGGGGTTGTACTCATCCTTCTATTCCTCCAAACACGGCGAGTGGAGTTTAGAGCAAAAAGCTCTTTTTTGTCTCATCAGACCAATGACCTTCTCCCATTCCTCCTCTGGATCATCCAGATGGTCATTGGCAAACTTCAGACGGGCCTGGACTGCGCTGGCTTGAGCAGGGGGACCTTGCGTGCGCTGCAGGATTTTAATCCATGACGGCGTAGTGTGTTACTAATGGTTTTCTTTGAGACTGTGGTCCCAGCTCTCTTCAGGTCATTGACCAGGTCCTGCCGTGTAGTTCTGGGCTGATCCCTCACATTCCTCATGATCATTGATGCCCCACGAGGTGAGATCTTGCATGGAGCCCCAGACCGAGGTGATTGACCGTCATCTTGAACTTCTTCCATTTTCTAATAATTGTGCCAACAGTTGTTGCCTTCTCACCAAGCTGCTTGCCTATTGTCCTGTAGCCCATCCCAGCCTTGTACAGGTCTACAATTTATCCCTGATGTCCTTACACACTCTCTGGTCTTGGCCATTGTGGAGAGGTTGGAGTCTGTTTGATTGAGTGTGGGACAGGTGTCTTTTATACAGGTAACGAGTTCAAACAGGTGCAGTTAACTTCTTGCGACTACAGGGGTGTGTTCCGAATTAGCATTTTGTCGTCTCCAAATTAAACTGCCTAGTACAATTCTTGCTCGTACAATATGCATATTATTAATTCTATTGGATAGAAAACACTTTCTAGTCCATACAACGTTGAAATTATGTCTGTGGGTGACCCAGAACTCTTTCTACAGCGAAATCCATGACAGACAGTGAAAGGTCTGAGAGCGAAGCTCTGGTTTCAGATCAGTTTTTAAGGTCTCTGTCTATCCTATGGAACGACACGAACTGCACCCGCCTTCCCCCTGGATGTAGTAACCAATGAGAAGTGGAATGGGCCTTCTAGGTAGCTCTCAGAGGTTATAAAAGACCAAGGAGTGAGAGTAGCCCCCCTTTCGACGCTCGCCCTTACGCAGGAAGGACCTCCGGATGCCATTTTCACAGGCTCGGTTATCAACTTGAAAGTATCCGTCTTGTTTAATTCGATATAGGACTTAGAAACATCATAAGGTAGTTAATTTAAACCGTTTTATAGCAATTTATATCCGTTTAGTGCGATTTTGATGCATTTCTATGTGAGCACCCGGGCACATTTCGGGGTCCTGGTTGAACGTTAGCGGGCATTTAGACGGACAAAGGACATCTTTCGACCAAAAGAAGATTATACCCAAGAAAGAATACATGCCAAGAATCCGATGGAAAATCACCTCATAGTAAGTAATATTTAATATGATAAATCGTTGTTCTGTCGAAATATTTTAAACGCATATTTCGCCATTTTGTTTTCTACTCCTTCGCTTGGCGAACCCTGTATTGCACAGTAAGGATAATTTTAGAAATGTAAATCAGCGATTGCATTAAGAACTAATTTGTCTTTCGATTCCTGTCAACCCTGTATTTTTAGTCAAGTATATGATTAGCTTTAACTTAAACTAGATACACTCTGATAGATGACGTCAGACATATTGAGGCTTGATTTCCTAGTATTTTTTGTTAACCACGGTTTTGTTGGCTAAATATGCACCTTTCGAACAAACTGTTATGTATGTTGTAAAATGATGTTACAGGAGTGTTCTGGAAGAATTCTGAGAAGGTTAGTGAAAAAATTAATATATTTTGGCGGTGATTACGTTATAGCGCTCTTTGGCTGGAATCGATGCTCTGGTAACGTTTGCACATGTGGTATGCTAACTTATCGATTTATTGTGTTTTCGCTGAAAAACGCTTAGAAAATCTGAAATATGGTCTGAAATCACAAGAATGGGTCTTTCCATTGCTATGCTTTGTCTATTTTTATGAAATGTTTTATGATGAGTAAATTGGTCATACACGTTGCTCTATCTAGTAATTCTAGTCGATTTGTGATGGTCGGTGCATTGTAAACTGTGATTTTACCTGAAATATGCACTTTTTTCTAACAAAAACTATCCTATACCATGAATATGTTATCAGACTGTCATCTGATGGGTTTTTTTATAGGTTATTGGCTATCAATATCTTAGTTGAGCCGAATTGGTGATAGCACCTGAAGGAGTAAGAAACTGATGAGTTAGAATAGTGGTGTATTTTGCTAACGTGTTTAGCTAATAGATTTACATATTTTGTCTTCCCTGTAAAACATTTTAAAAATCTGAAATGGTGGCTTTATTCACAAGATCTGTATCTTTCATCTGGTGTCTTGGACTTGTGATTTAATGATATTTAGATGCTACTATCTACTTGTGAAGCTATGCTAGCTATGATCAGTGTGTGGGGGTGTGGGGTGCTCCCGGATCCGGGATTGATACTCGTGAAAGGTTAATACAGGTAATGAGTGGAGAACAGGAGGGCTTCTTAAAGAAAAACTAACAGGTCTGTGAGAGCCGGAATTCTATACTAGTTGGTAGGTGATCAAATACTTATGTCATGCAATAAAATGCAAATTAATTACTTAAAAAATCATACATGTGATTTTCTGGATTTTGTTTTAGATTCCGTCTCTCACAGTTGAAGTGTACCTATGATAAAAATGACAGACCTCTACATGCTTTGTAAGTAGGAAAACCTGCAAAATCGGCAGTGTATCAAATACTTGTTCTCCCCACTGTATACAGTATATATATATTTTCCTCTATTTCTGATAGAAATAGAGGAAAATCCAGTTTTC
>NC_036874.1:20062007-20089566 GCF_002910315.2 Salvelinus sp. IW2-2015 | reverse complement strand
TCAATTCATAAACCATGTGCCATGGAATGGGTACATCAAATCTCTTCCCAACTATTTTGCAATTTATATGGCACAGCTGTCAGTTTTTTGGTCCTGAAATTAAATTGGTATATGTTTTTATTTATCACACTTTTCTTTAACCATTTATGTTCTTTAATACAGGGCTGACATGCAAGTTCCTTACTTTTTTCCCCTTCTACTTGCCTCTTCCATTTTTGTGGTAATACTGCAATTAATTGGTTGTAATTTTGGGTAGAGCAGACATTTCCATATGTCTGTGTTAGCTGCATGTGTGACATAACTCCACCAGTCTTATTTATAATATCATTCACTAAAATTATACCTTTTTAAATTTCTTAGAAAAATACGTTTAAAAAAAAAAAAAATTTATTTGAGTTTAACCACAATGTTTGTTGTATTATTTGTTCTGTCTTTTCAGGTGGATTAAACTGAAATTGCAACCAACTTTCCAAGGCTTGTTTAAAAAATAACGATATTTTGGAGATTATTTCCTTTTCAAACAACCAAAAGTGAGCAGGTGTAYTCTGAATAAAGGGAAAAAGGCCCTTCTTGAACATAGGATGAGACATTCCTACCAATTTACTAGAGAACCAGTTTGGATTTAAGTATAACTTTTGTATAACTGATGCCTTTAGTGAGAGGTCTAAGGCTTTAATATTTAATCATTTCTGCCTTTCGAATTCATTTTCGCTATATAAATAGGCCCTTTTAATTTTGTCTGGCTTGCCGTTCCAAATAAAATGGAATATTTTTTGTTCATATAATTTAAAAAGCAGGTGTAGGCACTAACCTTTTCAAAATCAGCTATGAAAACCAAGCCTGGTGTCCCCGATATTTCATAGTATTCTATTGTGTCCAGTACTTGTCTTATATTATCTCCAATGTATCGTCCATGTAAAAAACCTGTCTGATTAGGATGAATAATATCTGACAATACTTTTTAAATTCTATGCGCCAAGCATTTTGCAAAGAGTTTTGCATCACAACATTTACATTTACATTTACATTTTACTTTAAGTCATTTAGCAGACGCTCTTATCCAGAGCGACTTACAAGTTGGTGCATTCACCTTATGATGTCCAGTGGAACAACCACTTTACAATAGTGTATCTAACTCTAAGGGGGGGGGGGGGGTTAGAAGGATTACTTTATCCTATCCTAGGTATTCCTTAAAGAGGTGGGGTTTCAGGTGTCTCCGGAAGGTGGTGATTGATTCCGCTGACCTGGCGTCGTGGGGGAGTTTGTTCCACCATTGGGTGCCAGAGCAGCGAACAGTTTTGACTGGGCTGAGCGGGAGCTGTACTTCCTCAGAGGTAGGGAGGCGAGCAGGCCAGAGGTGGATGAACGCAGTGCCCTTGTTTGGGTGTAGGGCCTGATCAGAGCCTGAAGGTACGGAGGTGCCGTTCCCCTCACAGCCCGTAGGCAAGCACCATGGTCTTGTAGCGGATGCGAGCTTCAAACTGGAAAGCCAGTGGAGAGAGCGGAGGAGCGGGGTGACGTGAGAGAACTTGGGAAGGTTGAACACCAGACGGGCTGCGGCGTTCTGGATGAGTTGTAGGGGTTTAATCGCACAGGCAGGGAGCCCAGCCAACACTGAAGTGTAAGAGGTCTCCAATTTTTTAAATGGACTGGATCTTTATATATACCACTTAGGTCCTGTTTCAGTAATAATGATATCAGACCTTCTTGTTGCGTGACTGATAATCTACCATTTATATAGGAGTGGTTAAAACATGCTAATCCTCTGAGTATATAAAAAAAGGTTTTGTATACTTCCACTGGTATGCCATCCAGCCCTGGAGTTTTGCATCAAGAAGTTCCTCCTCTGTAATTTGGCCTTCACATGAGTCTTTCTGTACAAATGTTAATTGTACATTATTATTAGGGAAAAATCCATACAATTAGTTTCAGCTAGTGGAGATGGAGGAGACTGAAACGAAAACATATTCTTAAACTACTTTACTTCCTCTTTCAAAATATCATTAGGTGAATCATGCATGACTCCATCATTTGTAACAAGTTTTAATAAAAATCTTTGGCAGCATTTCTATATTAAAGATTGAAAAATTATTTGGTGCATTTTTCCACATATTCCATCCAGTTCGCTTCATTTTTATAATATATTACACTGGATCTTTCTTGAATAAGTTCCTCCAACTTATTCTGTGCCTCTATGGTACAGTTTTTATTGCTATCTAACTCTACTGTTAATCCTTCAGTTTCCTTTGTTAATATGGATTCTTTTGATCTAAATTGCTTTTGTTTTATAGATGAGTACTGAATTGCATGGCCTCAAAAGGCACACTTAAAAGTGTCCCATACAATAAGGGGATCTGCTGTACCTATGTTATGTCTGAAAAAGTCAGTTATAAATTATTCTGTCCTAAACAATTTATCATCTAGTAGGCTTTGATTAAATTTCCAATATCCTCGCCCATGTGGAAATTCTGTAAGAGTAATATATATGCCAATTATGTGATGATCCGGCCGCATTCTGTCCCCGATCAACACTTTTTAAAGTTTTGTTGCCAGAGAGAATGGCATAAGAAGGTATTCAAGACAACTAGCTTGATTAAGCCTCCAACATGTATATCTCACTAGGTCAGGGTATTTAAGTCTCCATATATCCACTAATTCCAATATATCCATGACATTCATGATTTCCTTAAGTGCCTGAGGGTGATAGTTTGTAGTGTGGTTTCCTTTCCGGTCCATAGAGGTATTTAAGACCGTATTAAAGTCTCACACCATAATAATAGAGTCTAGTGTTGCTTGTAGAGTTGATAAATTCTTATATATATTTTCAAAGAAGCTTGGATCATCATTATTTGGACCGTATAGGTTTTAATAAGCCATATGTGTTTATTGTCCAATAACATATTTAAAATAATCCATCTACCTTGATTATCTGTTTGGACAACTTGCACATTTGGATCAAAATTACTGTTAATTAAAACCACCCCTTTTGAATTTCTTTGCCCATGGGAGAAATATATTTCGCCCCCCAGTCCTTTTTCCACAAAACTTCATCTAAAACTGTTGAATGGGTTTCCTGTAAACAATAGATATTATATTCCTTCTCTTTTAGCCAGGTAAATACTGATCGTCTTTTCTTGTTACCTGCTAGGCCATTACAATTGTAACTGGCTATACTAATTTCACCACTTACCATAATGAGACACAACTTTCAATTCTATTTATCAAAATATATGTTTGTAAACATACCATTAAAAAGTAACATGATGATTGAGTGTCTATATAGCTGTACCATGATATTTGCATTGCTACTAAGTAAACCACCAATTGGTTCCCACTATTCCACCCGCTAAAAGCCCTCCTCATCCCGAATTAGGTTGTCATCCCAATGCCTGGCAGACCACCTCCGACCCCCTGTATTCTATAGCCCCAAAAAGACTGGGATCCATCCTTCGAAAAGAGCACAGTGCCATTTACAGAACAAGAGTAAATCAACTGCCAAATGCATTTCCATCGCCCTCACCTCGATTTGTATTATATATAGCCATCAAAAAATAAATATATATTTTCAGAATCCTGTTTCTTATTTTCCATAATTAGCTATTAATATTTGTAGCCATGAAGGCAATTTATGAAAAGGATTTTACCTCTCAGCAGTCTCGCCATTACCAAAATTACATTATTACAAGCAATTATTAGATTAGCAAACAATTGTGAATCATCCTCTATTGTCCCTAACATCTTTTACTCCTTCGCAACAGTTGTGGGATACGCACATACACCCACACACTCAACCCTTTCCCCTCACACAACCATAGGCTCACATTCTCAACAGTTGCACCATCCCAGAGCCCAACTCAAGAAAGGTCTTGATATACAAATGCATATACAGTTGCAGCTATATGAGAAGGCCTGCAAGACCGTGCTAAAAAATTGGCAGAAATGGAGAGATTTTATTAACCATTGTCAAGTCCTAGATGATGGAGGTGAAATGTACACATTTTCCCTGAAACACCCACAACACGGTCCCCCGTATTGACCATATTCCCAAGCATCTCCATGCAGTCAGACTTTTGATTTTGTGCACCAGGGCCACTATAATATACCCCCTCTCTGAATGTCCGAGTGTGACCACCTCCCCATGGGTTACTGCAGCTAGTGTTGCCAGCACTGCCACTGCCTGGGTGGGGGCACCCCACCGGAATCCCCACCGGCTAGGTACAAAGTTCTCATTAGCAGCTTTGTGAATTTCCTTGTATAGTATGCTCTCCCTTTAGGGGGCTTTGGCTTAGCAGGACCAACCCTGCCAAGCAGGCTCAGAATCTTGAGGGGGCAGTGCTGCTCTAGGTCTCTGACTGCATTTGGCTGCATATAGACAGCTTACAGCAGGCCAATAAAACAGTGAGGGACTTCTCCTTGGTATCTGGGTCATTCAGGTGGGTGTCTAAGGTATAGGGTTGTGGACCGTTCCATCAATATAGGATCATAAATAAATAAATTAGATATTTAATTTATTTAAAACATTTAGTTCCCCATGACAGGACAATAATAAATCAAACGTATCATTTATTTTAAAACAGTTCCACCATGATAGGACAATAAATAAATAAATATACATTATAAAAAGTATATCCATCATTTGAACAACATTGAAAGCTCTCACACCCCCGCTCACAGCAATACATTGGTTCTGGGATATGCAACCATTTCATTTCTCACTCAACGCCACACTTTCCCAAACATAACTATTTTTTTTTACAAAAATAAACACACACCACACCATCCACACATATTGTGCCTTCTATTTACTGAGTTTTTATCTTCACCATGTTGAATTAGTGCTTGTGTGTTCCAATTAGTTATATTTGAAGATATATAGAAAAGCTATATTTTTTTATTGTATTTTTACAATCCATAACCGGGCTAGAATTGTGTTTCATTATTTTCCTCGTTTATAAGAACTTTGTAATTTTTAAAATAACCATGGAGTAGTCTTTGTGTCTCTGAACAACTGGTTATCAATATATAGTTTATCGACGACGAGAGCTGCTCGTTTCCCTTTTAATCTATTTTCCTTGAAAATTGGATACAGAACTTTACGCCGTTCTGCAATTTCCTTCGGGAACTGGTCATTCATGCCAATTTTGGTCACAGCAAGTATTTTATCCAGGCCTTTAACCATTATTTTATCTTTAAAGGAAGCAAACTTCATACCTTTGCCCTCTCTGTCCGAAACGGTGTACAAGTTCAAGTTGGATTTTGTCGATAGCTCCGCGTGGAATCTGAAGCGCTGTAAGGAGGAACTCTCTAACTACAGATTCAGGAACTTCTTCTTTCTCTTGGATACCTGTAAGTACCAGATTCTCTCTCATGGATGTAGTCTGTATGTCAAGTAAGGCTTCTCTCAGAACTGTGTTCTCCTTTTTAAGTTCATTCACTTCGGTTTCTATGTTATTGGCTGTCCTTTTTAGCTTGTGTGTTTGCATCTTGTTGCATCTTTTTGCATCTTTTTCATCACTCATCTCGAGGCTTGCTTTCAACTCTTTTATATCCTTATTGACTAATTCAAGTATACTCAGTTTGTCATTTATTGATTTTAACAGATCGGTTTTGATCTTTACCATTCCCAGTGGTGACAATATTTAATCGTCTGTGTCTATAGAAGAGTCACGTTTTTGTTTTGAAATTGGTTCCCGTGTCTTACTCTCTGGCTGAACGCTGTTTTCAGATTATTGAATATTGTGTTTTGCCGTAAAGCTTTTTGAAATCTGACACAGCGTTTGAATTAAGAACAAGTGTATCTTTAATTCTATGTAAAACATGTATCTTTCATCAAAGTTTATGATGAGTATTTCTGTTATTTGACGTGGCTCTCTGCAATTTCTCCGGATATTTTGGAGGCATTTCTGAACATGGCGTCAATGTAAACCGAGGTTTTTGGATAAATATGAACTTTATCGAACAAGACATATATGTATTGTGTAACATGAAGTCCTATGAGTGTCATCTGATGAAGATAATCAAAGGTTAGTGATACATTTTATCTCTATTTCTGCTTTTTGTGACTCCTCTCTTTGGCTGGAAAAATGGCAGAATTTTTCTGTGAGTTGGTGGTGACCTAACATAATCGTTTGTGGTGCTTTCACTGAAAAGCCTATTTGAAATCGGACACTTTGGTGGGATTAACAACAAGATTACCTTTAAAATGGTATAAAATACATGTATGTTTGAGGAATTTTAATTATGAGATTACTGTTGTTTGAATTTGGCGCCCTGCACTTTCACTGGCTGTTGTCATATCGATCCCGTTAGCGGGATTGCAGCCATAAGAAGTTTTTAACTGTCTCAGTCCCCTTACTTGTCGTACTGGTCGTAATGTTGGTAAGTTCACATTGCTATTATATCCAATAGTTCTTCCCGGCTGTATGTAATAACACTTAAGATTATCTGGGCTAACAATGTAAGAGAAAATACAGTTGAAGTCGGAAGTTTACATACCCTTAGGTTGTAGTCATTAAAACTCGTTTATCAACCACTCTACAAATGTCTTGTTAACAAACTATAATTTTGTCAAGTTGGTTAGGACATCTACTTTGTGCATGACACAAGTCATTTTTCCATCAATTGTTTACAGACAGATTATTTCACTTATAATTAACTGTATCACAATTCCAGTGGGTCAGAAGTTTACATACGCTAAGATGACTGTGCCTTTAATCAGCTTGGAAGATTCCAGAAATGCTTAAGAAGCTTCTGATAGGCTTCTGATAGACCACGTAGCCGTCATACCGCTCAGGAAGGAGACTCGTTCTGTCTCCTAGAGATGAACGTACTTTGGTGCGAAAAGTGCAAATCCATCCCAGAACAACAGCAAAGGACCTTGTGAAGATGCTGGACGAAACAGGTACAAAAGTATCTATATCCACAGTAAAACGAGTCGACATATCGACATAACCTGAAAGGCCGCTCAGAAAGGAAGAAGCCACTGCTCCAAAACCGCCAATAAAAGCCACACTACAGTTTGCAACTGCACATGGGGACAAAGTTAGTACTTGTTTGAGAAATGTCCTCTGGTCTGATGAAATACAAAATAGTACTGTTTGGCCATAATGACCATAGTTATGTTTGGAGGAAAAAGGTGGAAGCTTGCAAGCCGAAGAACACCATCCCAACCGTGAAGCACGGGGGTGGCAGCATCATGTTGTGGGGGTGCTTTTCTGCAGGAGGGTCTGGTGCACTTCACAAAATAGATGGCATCATGAGGATGGAAAATTATGTGGATATATTGAAACAACATCTCAAGACATCAGTCAGGAAGTTAAAGCTTGGTCGCAAATGGGTCTTCCAAATGGACAATGACCCCAAGCATACTTCCAAAGTTGTGTCAAATGGCTTAAGGAAAACAAAGTCAAAGTATTGGAGTGGCCATCACAAAGCCCTGACCTCAATCCTATAGAACATTTGTGGCAGAACTGAAAAAGCATGTACGAGCAAGGAGGCCAACAAACCTGATTCAGTTACACCAGCTCTGTCAGGAGGAATGGGCCAAAATTCACCCAACTTATTGTGGGGAGCTTGTGGAAGGCTACCCAAAACGTTTGACACAAGTTATTAAACAATTTAAAGGCAATGCTACCAAATACTAATTGAGTGTATGTAAACTTCGGACCCACTGGGCATGTGATAAAAGAAACAAAAGCTGAAATAAATCATTCTTTACTATTATTCTGACATTTCACTTAAAACAAAGTGGTGATCCTAACTGACCTAAGATAGGGAATCTTTACTCAGATTAAATGCCAGGAATTGTGAAAAACTGAGTTGAAATGTATTTGGCTAAGGTGTATGTAAACTTCCAACTTCAACTGTACATAAAAAAAACAAAATACTGCATAGTTTCCTAAAGACTTGAAGCAAGGCGACCATCTCTGTTGGCGCCATCTTCAAATGCACAGTGTGTTCAAGAGGCCTAAGTGTTTGCACCGATGTGCCACAAATAATTTTGGCCTGCACCTCTGTACTGCCTCCGGTGTAGCCACTGCTGCGTGGCTCTTCTCGCAGCTCCCTGGGGGTTGACACGGATCAGACTGTCTGACCCTATCTTGCTGGACTCGAACACCTTCTCCTCTTAAGCGTACCCTCACAGACTCTGCACCAAGTTCATCATTCTGCCCTATTAGCTCTTTGATCCTCTCATCCAGCTGAGCGTATGACAACAGTGAGTAGGACCTGAAGAGCTGAAAATGACTTAATACCAACAACAACTGTCACGCTTGTCGAAAGGAATGGACCAAGGCGCAGCGTTGTGAGCGTACATTTTAGTTTATTGAATGTCGCCAAAAAAACAAGAAAATAACAAACAAACGTAAAGCTACGTACTGCTCGCAGGCCACTACACAGTGAAATACCCACAAATACAGGTGGGAAAAGGCAACCTAAGTATGGTTCTCAATCAGAGACAACAATAGACAGCTGCCTCTGAGAACCACACCCGGCCAAACACACAGAAATACAAATCATAGAAAAAAGAACATAGAATGCCCACCCAAATCACACCCTGACCAAACCAAAATAGAGACATAAAAAGCTCTCTACGGTCAGGGCGTGACAGCAACAAAAAATTCAGGAATGTGATCAAATCTAGAGAGGATGTAGAGATCTCCCTTTCGTGTTACAATTGCTTTATCAAATTACGTTAACTGACCTCATACGCCACTTGACCATGGAGTGCGACATATTGAGGACATCTGCCATTTGTCTGATGGTCATATGACAATCTATGAGGAACTCAAGCTGCTCCTTGGTGATCTGATACCGTCTTCCCTCCAAAGGAATTGATAGTCTACTAAACAAAAAATACAATAGATCATTAATTACAATACAATCCCAAAAATATTTTTTGTTTCGTTAAAAGACTATAAGAGGGCCATATAAAATTTAGGAACAGCATTAGAGATAGGCCAACCAAATGTTTTTTTCATTGATTGACTTCGCTAGATAGAGGCGCACACAAAATCCCAGACATGACACAGGAGACTTAACACAGGACAAGTAAAATGCTACAATCTCAGAGTTTGCTATGCATGCCGTACAACATTTTTTTTTTTACAAATGTAACAACTTGCCATCTTGGTAAGGTTCCCGTTGTTGGATGTCCTTTGCCTCTTGTAGGAACTCCTCTGCAACAGCAATTAGATTGCTGACCATCTCTTCATCAATCAAATGACCGTTTGCCCACCGAAGGCTCCGCAACATGGTCTCTAGCTGGAAAAATAAACCGCAGACCCGATTGGTCTCTAGTGACATTTAATTTTTATGTAGCTAACAACCCCTAAAGATTTATCTTGTCTAATCTGTGCCAACTCTCAGAGCCTCCAACCTATGATGACATTATGGACAATTAACATTAGCTGGTTATATTGAGTTCAGTTTAATCTCAATGGCAGGCAGATCTAGCTAGCTAACGCCGTTGGTAGATAGTAGCTAGATAATTTAACCCTACCTTTTTTGCATCTGGTACACCACTCCCTTTCAACACCTAGCTAGCTAGCTAACATTAAGTTAATGTTACCTGGCTATTGATGGTTGAAATCCATCTCTTCTGTCCGTGAGCAGTAGTCTGGTGCAATCAGAGATGGTAGATATAGAATTTTAAAGAAACTGGGAAGCCATTGTTAACTAGCTGTTTTCAGCATGACAATGCCCATGTGCACAAAGCGAGGTCCATACAGAAATGTTTTGTCAAGATCGTTGTGGAAGAACTTGACTGGCCTGCACAGAGCCCTGACCTCAACCCCATTAAACACCTTTGGAACGCCAACTGCGAACCAGGCATAATTGGCCAACATCAATGCCCAACCTCACTAATGCTCTTGTGGCTGAATGGAAGCAAGTCCCGGCAGCAATATTCCAACATCTGGTGGAAAGCCTTCCCAGAAGAGTGGAGGTGGTTATAGCAGCAAAGGGGTGACCAACTCCATATTAATGACCATGGTTTTGGAATGAGATGTTCGACACACCAGGTGTCCACATATTTTTGGTAGTGTAATGCTCATCTCCTGTAGCTTAATTGTCATCTCCTTATTTTCATACTGTACCCGAGTTACAGGGGTTGGATTTGCACTAAACAATTGTATATGTTAGCACTTAAGAAGGCATTTACACAATCTGGTATACGGTTTGCCTCATATACATTGTGTTCTGGTATAATTTTAAATTGAGAACATATAGTACAATGTAAACAATGTGAGTTTAGCTATTCTCTGCTTTAGATGACAGTTCCCTATAATACCAGTAATGCCATCATACTGTAGGCCTATGGCTACATTGGCTGTGCATGCCATATGATAAGCTGCAAAATGGATTCACATAGCTGACATACTTCGAGAGAGTGACAATCAAATAAAACCAGACAAAAAGGAAATGTTCATATGAGAATACAACACAGAAACAAACAGACACAGAAACCCTTCCCCTCTTTATTGCAGGATTGTGATATGTGATTAATCTACATGAACAGTTTATATAGATTAATAGTTTAAAACTTCTTGTCAATAGGGGGGCGCTATTTTCACTTTGGAAAAAATCGTGCCCAATTTAAACGGCCTCGTACTCTGTTCTAGATCATACAATATGCATATTATTATTACTATTGGATAGAAAACACTCAAGTTTCTAAAACTTTCTAAAATGTTCATGAAATCACAAGTCCAATAGAGCAAATGAAAGATAAACATCTTGTGAATCCAGCCATAATTTCCGATTATTAAAATCTTTTACAGCGAAAACACAATATGTATTTCTATTAGCTAACCACAATAGCKAAAGACTCAACCGCATATTTTCACAATTTTTCTACCGCATAGGTAGCTATCACAAAACCGACCAAATAGAGATATATTTAGTCACTAACCAAGAAATAACTTCAACAGATGACAGTCTTATAACATGTTATACAATAAATGTATGTTTTGTTCGAAAATGTGCATATTTGAGGTATAAATCATAGTTTTACATTGCAGCTACCATCAAAAATATCACCAAATCAGCCAGAATAATTAGAGAGCAACGTGAAATACCTAAATACTCATCATAAAACATTTATGAATAATACATGGTGTACAGCAAATGAAAGATAAACATCTTGTGAATCCAGCCAATATTTCCGATTTTTTAAGTGTTTTACAGCGAAAACACAATATAGCATTATATTAGCTTACCACAATAGCCAAACACACAACCGCATTTATTCACCGCATAGATAGCATTCGCAAAAACCAGCAAAAGATATAAAATMWATCACTAACCTTGAKCAACTTCATCAGATGACAGTCTTATAACATCAGATTATACAATACACTTATGTTTTGTTCGAAAATGTGCATATTTAGAGCTGCAAACCGTGGTTATACATTGTGAATATGTAGCATCGATTCACCAAATTGTCCGGAGCTAGTTTGGACACTCACCTAATCTGACCAAAGAACTCATCATAAACTTTACTAAAAAATACATGTTGGACAGCAAATGAAAGATACACTAGTTCTTAATGCAACCGCCGTGTTAGATTTTTAAAAATAACTTTACCATAACAAACATTTTACGTTATAGCGAGACAGCGCCCGCAAAAAGGGCGGATAATAGGACTAAACATTTTCCACAGAAATACGAAATAACATCATAAATTGTTCTTACTTTTGCTGAGCTTCCATCAGAATCTTGTACAAGGAGTCCTTTGTCCAGAATAAATCATTGTTTGGTTTTAGAATGTCCTTCTCTCCTGTCGAATTCGCTCCACAAGGCTAGCCATGTGGCGCGAACATGCCCATCTTCTCTTGACGCATAGAACGGAAAACTCCAAAAGTCCCATTAAACGTTGAATAAACTGATGAAACTCGGTTGAAAAAACCTACTTTACGACGTTATTATCACATGTATCAAATAAAATCAGAGCCGGAGATATTAGCCGTGTATACCGAACGCTTATCAGAAGACAATATGGGGGTGCTTCACGCGCCTAGGTAGAGAAAGGAAATTCCTGACCTGCCACTCCAAAAGCTCTTGTTCGACCTCAGATCAAGCTAGACACCCCATTCCACCTTCCACTGCCTGTTGACATCTAGTGGAAGGCGTATGCAGTGCATGCATATCCATAAATATAAGGCAATTCAATAGGCAGGCCCTGGAACAGAGCATCGTTTTCAGATTTCTCACTTCCTGTCTGGAAGTTTGCTGCAAAATGAGTTCTGTTTTACTCACAGATATAATTCAAACAGTTTTAGAAACTTGAGAGTGTTTTCTATCCAATAGTAATAATAATATGCATATTGTACGATCTAGAATAGAGTACGAGGCAGTTTAATTTGGGCACGATTTTTTCCAGAGTGGAAACAGCGCCCCCATATTGACAAGAAGTTAAAGCATTTCAGTTAAACCAAAAAAACTCCATACAAGCGGTAGCCAACCTTGAGCCACTGATCCCTGATCTACTTGGTGAGCAGACTTCTATTCCGGCCCAGCAATAGCAAACTTGATTGTCAACTCATTAGGCTTGATAAGTTAAATTAGGTGTGTTATTACTGGTCTGAAACAGAACCCTTCACACCCAGCAGACCTCCTGCAGGTTTGGCCTGATCCAATTGTAATAGGTTTATATATTGTGTGTGATGTTTAACTGTATTTGTGTATAGAACATTTGCTAATATAGGTAGGCCAACACATATAACCCATGGCATATACTGTAGGATATACCCTTAGTGTCACGCTGGTATAAAGGATTTGGAGATAGGCGCAGGTATACATCATCTGGGTTTTTAATACACCCAAAACAAACACGTATACAAAACACTGGGATGTACCCAAACAAAAGAGCCAGGGTAAACCGCGTAGAACAACATGGGAAGCACGAACCACTGCTTTTAATCAGGGCAAGGTGACCGAAACATGATCGAATACAAACAGTGTAGCTATTCCCTCCGCAAGGCAATCAAACAAGCTAAGCATCAATATAGAGACAAAGTAGAGTCGCAATTCAACGGCTCAGACACGAGAGGAATGTGGCAGGGTCTACAGTCAATCACGGACTACAAAAAGAAAACCAGCCCCGTGGCGGACTCGCTTTGAGGACAATACAGTGCCACCGACACGGCCCGCGACAAAAACCTGCGGACTCACCGCAGCCAACGTGAGTAAAACATTTAAACGTGTTAACCCTCGCAAGGCTGCCGGCCCAGATGGCTCTTGTGTCATCCGTTTCGGAGTTTGGGGTCACTTAGAAATGTCCTTGTTTTTGAAATAAAAGCAAATTTTTTGTCTATTAAAATAACATCAAATTGATCAGAAATACAGTGTTGTAACGGCAGATTTCCTCCTCTTCGTCTGAAGAGGAGGTGTAGCAGGGATCGGACCAAGACGCAGCGTGGTAAGTGTCCATGTTTTAATATAATAAAATGAACATGACACAATACAAAATAACAAAGAGAATCTAACCGAAAACAGTCCCGTGTGGCACAAACACTGACACAGGAAACAAACACCCACAAACCAACAGTGAAAACAGGCTACCTAAATATGGTTCCCAATCAGAGACAATGAAAAACACCTGCCTCTGATTGAGAACCATATCAGGCCAAATGACAAACCTAAACATAGAAACGCAGAACATAGACTGCCCACCCCAACTCACGCCCTGACCAATTAACTAAAGACAAAAACAAAGGAAATAAAGGTCAGAACGTGACAAGTGTAGACATTGTTAATGCTGTAAATGACTATTATAGCTGGAAACGGCAGATTTTTTATGGAATATCTACATAGGCGTACATAAGGCCATTATCAGCAACCATCCTTCCTGTGTTCCAATGGCACGTTGTGTTAGCTAAACCAAGTTTATCATTTTAAAAGGCTAATTGATCATTAGAAAACCCTTTTGCAATTTTGTTAGCACAGCTGAAAACTGTTGTTCCGATTAAAGAAGCAATAAAACGGGCCTTCTTTAGACTAGTTGAGTATCTGGAGAATCAGCATTTGTGGGTTAGATTACAGGCTCAAAATGGCCAGAAACAAAGACCTTTCTCGTTAGTCTATTCTCGTTCTGAGAAATGAAGGCTGTTCCATACGAGAAATTGCCAAGAAACCGAAGATATCGTACAATGCTGTGTACTACTCCCTTCACAGAACAGTGCAAACTGGCTCTAACCAGAATAGAAATGGAGTGGGAGTCCCCGATGCACAATTGAGCAAGAGAACAAGTACATTAGAGTGTCTAGTTTGAGAATCAGACACCTCACAAGTCCTCAACTGGCAGCTTCAGTAAATAGTACCCGCAAAACTACCAGTAGAGCTGGTATGTGTCTCTCTGGATGTGGGCTTAACCTTTTTTTGGACCATTTATCAATTTTCGAGCAAACGTAATGAGCAGCAGCTACGTTTGGCTACATACAGACCGTTAGTGGAATTCCCGGTAAGGGTTAATGTGATTGGATGTTAATTATTTGACTAGGCTACATGTATTTGACATTGTGTTGTTATTTCGCTGAAAATTTGATGGTTTAATTTTATTTTTGGCACTGAAACGAGGCTACTCAAGCGAAAAAAAAACATCAGCCAAATGTATAGCCCCGTTGGAAAATCTAAATGGACTGTTTGAAAATGTGAATCACATTTTTATTTGGCGTACTCCCGACGGCATTGCACATGCCCCTGGGGGTACGCGCACCCCAGTTTGGGAATAGCTGCCTTAGACCAATGGTATGCGCTCATAATCCTAATAAATTACTGTGTATGCTTAGTCTCCTCTTATTGACTATTGAGGGTATGAGGCACTGGCTTCTTAGTGAAGAATCATGGACCAATGCCAGAAAGCCATGTTAACGGTTCGTTATTGTCACGATCGTTGGAATAAATGGACCAAGGCGCCGCGTGCGTAGAGTTCCACATGTTTTAATAAATTAAACTCACCAAAAACAATACAGAACAAACGAAACGTGAAGTAAATGCAGTGTTCACAGGCACTACACAAAAACAAGATCCCACAAACAACAGGTGGGCAAAGGCTGCCTAAATATGATCCCCAATCAGAGACAACGATAGCTGCCTCTGATTGGGAACCATACCAGGCCAACATAGAAACAAAAAACTAGAATGCTCACCCTAATCACACCTTGACCTAACCAAATAGAGAAATAAAAGGATCTCTAAGGTCAGGGCGTGACAGTTATTCATTTCAATGGTCACTTATCTCTCTTAATTGATTAAATACATTGTATAGAGCTACAGTTATCAAATGTGCAGTCATGGAAGTACATTCACAATGTGTTTTTTGTTCACTGTGACATTTCTTCATGAACATATTTGCTGAGAAACAAAAGCTCTATGAGAGCAACCAAGAGAACACTAATGCATGTTTGTCGTGTGTTCAAAGCCATTGTCAGAAAACAAATACACTGCATTATAAAGGCAATTTTACTTGCTGGACGTTTTGGCAAACATAGAAACCATACTGCAGCTACAGAATATTTAATTTGACTAGCAACAGCTTTTTAAAGTCTGAAGGCATCAGAGCTTTTCAGAGTGACAGAACCATTGCAATATTGAACTTATTTCAGAAGATTTCATTGTTGAATTATGAATGCAAAGTGTCTATCAACGTTTCTTCAAACAACAATGAAAGGCCTCTAGTGGGATGTGCAAAATGTCATCACAAACATGCATGACAATGTATATTTTATATGCAACCCAATTAGACACAATTTACCTTGCACATCATTTCTAGCACAAAATCACAGAAGCAGACTTGCTCTCACGTATGCACACACACTTGAGGAAAATGCACGTCTATTCTTGATACAGTAATAAAAAAAAATATATATGCATCATTCAATTTATACCCTGTTCTGTGGTAGAGGCTCCATCTAATCCAAAAATAATGGCATTCACTGTCGGTGTTGCCTTGTTTCATGTGGAATTCCACATGTCTGGGGTGTAATGTGGGCTAGCATTTGCATAATGAAGTCCTCTGTTTATTACAAACTCACGCATTCATTTCACCAAGGACCATTAAACAAGCACAAAGTAGTGAGAACGCAGGAGCGCTAAAGCACCCAAAACCAAATTAAAATGCAAATGGAATTTAAAGGAATACTTTGGGATTTTGGCATTGATGCCCTTTATCTACTTAGATGAACTCGTGGATACCATTTTTATGTCTCTGAGTCCAGTATGAAGGAAGTTAGACAATGGAGGTCATGTTAGCAGTAATTGCAAAATGTTAAAGTGAAACCAAAGAAAAAGGCAGTAATTGCCATCACTCACGTCATCACTCACATCACTCACGTCACTCACATCACTCACTGCCTTTTACCTTGGTTTCACTGAGCTTTGGGCTGCAGTGTCTACGGTAAACCTTGGTTTTATTTACTGTTCTTTGCTGTACAAGTATCAAACTATATGACACTGACAGCCACAAATAAATATACTAACACAAGATTGTATAAAACATCGTAATGGAAACGTATTCCAGTGGGTGTACCAAGCAAGAAGGCAGTAACTGCCATCTAGGGTCAAAGGTCATGTCAGAGGTCAGGGCCAATATGAATAAAAAAATTACCTCATAGTAAGACAAAAGATAACCACATCTCCAATGATCTGCCTACAATTCATTTGTCTGGACAATAAAACAAATTTGAAGTCATTTTTCTCAGCTTCACTCTATGAGCAGTTACGGCTCTTTTTTTTGGTAGGTGCAGCATAGACTTCCAGTCATATATAGCATGCTAGCAGATAGCCATAGACTTCCAGTCATACTGTATATAGCATATACTGTATATAACTTCCTTCAAACTGCATGCAGAGACAAAAGGGCATCCACAAGTTAATCTGACTCTGGGGAAATATTTTATTTATTTTTAATTGAACCTTTCTTTAACTATTTAACTAAGTATAAATAGCAACATGCAACAATTTCAAAGAGTTAAAGATACGGAAATCAGTCAATTGAAATAAATAAATTAGGCTCTAATCTATGGATTTCACATGACTGGGAATACCGATATGCACGATATGTTGGTCACATATACCTTAAAAAAAGGGTAGGTGTGTGGATCACAAAACTAGTCAGTATCTGGTGTGCACCACTTGCCTCATGCAGCGCGACATCTCAATCGCATGGACTTGATCAGGTTGTCCCACACCTCTTCAATGGCTGTGCAAAGTTGCTGGCCACGCTATTATACACGTCAATCCAGAGCATCCCGAACATGCTCAAATTGGTGACATGTCTGGTGAGTATGCAGGCCATGGAAGAACTGGAACATTTTCAGCTTCCAGGAATTGTGTACAGATCCTTGCGACATGGTGCCGTGCATTATCATGCTGAAACATTATCATGCTGAAACATGAGGTGATGACGGCGGATGATTGGCACGGCAATGGGTCTCAGGATCTCGTCACTTATCTCTGTGCATTCAAATTGCCATCGACAAAATGATATTGTGTTAGTTGTCCGTAGCTTGTGCCTGCCCGTACCATAACCCCACCATGGGGCACTCTGTTCACAACGTTGACATCAGCAAACCACTCACCCACACGACGCCATACACGTGGACTGCGGTTGTGAGGCTAGTTGCACTTACTGCCAAATTTTCGAAAACGACGTCAGGGACGGCTTATGATAGAGAAATTAACATTACATTCTCTGGCAACAGCTCTGGTGGACATTCCTGCAGTCACCAAAAAAATATAAAAATAAGATAACTAATGTAAAATATACTGTCCGTGAAATGTATGTAGTGTGTATAAGCTGGAAGTGGAAGCCTAGGTACTGTTGTCCATTAGTTTACTCCAATTAGGGGAGGGGTGCAAGAAAAAAAAAAAGACATCTGTGGCATTGTGTTGTGTGACAGAACTGCACATTTTAGAGAGTGGCCTTTTATTGTCCCCAGCACAACGTGCACCTGTGTAATGATCGTGCTGTTTAATCAGCTTCTTGATTTGCCACTCCTGTCAGATGGATGGATTATCTTGGCAAAGGAGGCATTCTCACTAACAGGGATGTCAACAAATTTGTGCACAAAATATGAAAGAAATAAGCTTTTTGTGCGTATGGAACATTTCTGGAATCTTTTATTTCAGTTCATGAAACATGGGACCAACACTTTCATTTTGTTGCATTGATATTTTTGTTCAGTGTAGATAAAGGGCCTCATTGCCAACATCCCGAAGTGTCCCTTTAATCGTGATGCCTAACGCTCCATTGGCCAATATAACACCCGTCAAACAGGCCTGCTGTCTCTCCACGGTGCTTGGCAGTGTTGTGGATGACCCTGTGGAACTGTAAGATGCAGCTGATAACACTTGTATTGCTTTAATGCGGGACTCTGGTGTGTGCTGAAGAGGCAGTGGTTGGGGAAGGCAGCATAAATCCCCAGCATACTACATTACCTTTGTCATGCAATCAGTCCCTTGTTGCGCTGAGATGTTTGAGTAAGTGCCTCCTGAATAAAAGCAAAGCAAAAGTGAGGCCACAGCCAGAACGCTTATACTCATCTTCCTGGGAGATGCATGTTGATTAGGGAAATTGTGTGTTTGTTTGTGAGTGCGTGCGTGCGTGCGTACTGAGAAAGTTAGAAACGGGTAGGAATGCATTTCCTTATTTTGTTTGTGTGTGCAGGTGTTTAATCTTTCTTGTACATTGTACAGTCCATGCCCTTTTCTCAATGTTGCCAAGGTCTACAGGTGGTTGTACTCGTTGGAGACAGGTGCTGACTCGAGTGAACGCAGAAGTAAACATGTAAAAGGCAATTAGGTTACCTTTGGGACAGAAATGTCCTTTGATCTCTTTTCTCAGCTGCTTTGTAATGCATTTGTTGTTTCTGGGCAAGTTGCCATGCCAACGTGACTGAAGTAGAAGTGGGAAGAAGTATGCTTAAACCACCACAAAATGTTCCTCATCCTGTAAATGCACACGTAGCTCAAAAACACATTTTATGCCAAAACTGAATTTCATTCTGCTCTATTGTTTGAGCTTTTTTTTTTCTCGAAAACTCCGCTCCCAATCCGTTTCCACTTTTGAAGAGACATGACCATGCAATGAAAGTCAATAAGCAGGAGGAAGAACATCTTCAGAACATGAGAATGCTGTTTGTTGGAAAACATCTCAATGGGGGAAAAACTGGAGAGTCAGGGAGTTTGAGTTTCACCATCTGTTCGTTCGTCCCTCCATCTGTCGGACTGACGTTACATACACGTCCATCTTCCAGCTCCGTAATCGGGTAATACTGCTGAATTGTTGAAGAGGTTCTTTCATTGATACCTTTGCAGTATCTGGGACAAAGTGATGAGCTTGTGTTCTAGTTTGCCTCCAGGAACAGATTCATGCCAACTGGTTGATATTCACCCAGTCTTTTATATTTCATGAGTTTTGTTGGCCACACTAGGGTTTGGAGAGGTTCTGAAGCTTACATTTTCTGAGTCTGGAAGAACGCCTCGCTGGGGTAATATAAAGGAAATGGTGCTGACCTGGGTGGTGTTTCCTCCTTCTGTGCACAGACTGGAGAGAGACAGGTGCTAGGGGAAATACAAGTAGGCTTGTACTGGGCCTAAAGGCCTATAATGTGACATAGGAACATAGGGCTCTGGAATCCCCTGATGCTTCAGTTAAATAAATCCACATGAAAAAATACTCTATTATGCTATGGTCTAAATACTGTAGAATTAATATATTTAAATACTATAGTATTTACTGTAGTATTTTTGCAGACATGACTGTAGTTTACAGTATTATTTACTGTAGTGTTTTTGCGGACATTCAATAGTATTCACAGTAGTATTTTTGTGGTCATGATTGTAGCATACTGTAGTTTTCACTGTAGTTTTTTTGCGGTCATGATAGTATACTATAGTTTTTGGAGCCAATTTGGGTGTATCTTATATGATGGTAATATTCGGGCAATTACACTCCAGACCATTAGGTGTAGATAAGTGGTGGTGATAGACACACAGTTGTTTGGATGTATGGTGTGTGTGTGGTTGGTGGGAGAGCTCACGGTTCTCACCACAATCAAACCAATGTAAACCATGCAAGAAAACGCTAGAAACGCTAAACAAGATACAAAGGATTGCTACAGTCAAATCTATGGATCAACATTCATTCATTCAAGGTAAAGAGGCGCGTAAAGAGCATAATTGCTACCATCCACTCACCTAGTGACATTCATTACTTAGAAATCTTAGATTTTCCCGAAGCAAATTTCCATAAAAATACCACTTACTGTAGTGTGTTTTCAGACATGACTAGTATACTATAGTATTCGCTGTAGTGTTTTTGCAGACATGGCTGTAGTATACTGCAGTGTTTACTGTAGTCTTTTCCAGACATGACTGTAATCTATTGTAGTTACAACTGCCAACTAAGGTTAGCTAAAATGTCACAACCACCAGATTAAGCCAGTTACTGTTTGATGAGGGAAACACCTCAACCAGAACATAAGACACACAGGTTCGTGACAGGCCACCTATTGAGTTGGGTCAAAAGTTCTGAGCAATGCAACAGACCAGTCAACCAAAACCTTAGCAAAAATAGAAATGTATAATTACAATTGTAACATCTAAACGTTAAACAGGTTCCAGGCCCATTAAAGGGAAACAGTAAAGAGGCACATATAAAGAATGCAGGTTGACGTTTATTGCCATGAGTCTTGTCCAGGAGGCAGAACTGAGCGATTTCCCCATAGACAACCCAGCTACAAAGTCAAAATTGACTATAATATAAAAATTCATAAATACATTTTAAAAAACCTGCTTTTGTCTTAAGCTGAAAATAAACGCAGTTGACAGTGAGAGGATGTTTCTTTTTTTGCTGAGTTTGTGTGTGGAGTTTGACCATCAGTGACTTTATTCATGTGTGACAGTTTCCAATATGTTAATTATGTAAAGCCACTGAAATAACGTCATTTTGTTTACTGTTTGGAGAAGCTTTGCTGGTTTAATGTCCAGGCAGTACCCTCCAATAAAGTTACTGTCTTTTAAGTAAAGTAATTTTGTATTTCTGAAATATCTATTGTTTATGTAAATGCAGTGGTTACCTGTTCTTTATTTTCTACCATCAGAAGAACAGCATTGTTTGTCACTATTTTTTGGTCATCTTGTGAACTTGGTCAGCTGAATCTCTGAAAAAACACTGTTGCATTTCAGAAGCTATCTAAGGGAAGTAACAGATCTAAAGTAATTTTGGTGTACTCTTGTTAAAACCTCTAACGAGTCACAAACCCGGATCCGGGATCGCCCCCATCAAAAAAGCTGACTAGCATAGCCTAGCCTAAAGCRACAGGGATATCATATAATAAAATGTTCATGAAATCACAAGTCCAAGACACCAAATGAAAGATACACATCTTGTGAATCCAGCCATCATTTCTGATTTTTAAAATGTTTTACAGGGAAGACACAATATGTATTTCTATTAGCTAACCACCATAGCAAAAGACACAACTTTTTTTTCCCACCATTTTTTTCCTGCATAGGTAGCTATCACAAATTCAACCAAATAAATATATAAATAGTCACTAACCAAGAAACAACTTCATCATATTTATTGTATAGCATATGTTTTGTTCGAAAAATGTGCATATTTCAGGTATAAAACATAGTTTTACATTGCAGCCACCATCACAACTCTCACCAAAGCAACTAGAATAACTACAGAGAGCAAATGTGAATTACCTAAATACTCATCATAAAACATTTATGAAAAATACACAGCGTACAGCAAATGAAAGACAAAGATCTTGTGAATCCAGCCAATATTTCAGATTCTTTAAGTGTTTTACAGCGAAAACACAATTTAGCATTATATTAGCTTACTACAATAGCCAACAACACAACAGCATTGTTTCAAGCCAACAGTAGCGATAACGAATAAACCAGCAAAAGATATTAATTTTTTCACTAACCTTCTCAAACTTCTTCAGATGACAGTCCTATAACATCATATTACACAATACATATATTGTTTGTTCGAAAATGTGCATATTTAGCGGCACAAATCGTGGTTATACAATGAGAATAGTAGCCAAGCTGCCAACAAAATGTCGGGAGAAATCTTGAGAGAGGCACCTAATCTAATCAATAACTAATCATAAACTTGACTAAAAAATACAGGTTGGACAGCAAATGAAAGATACATTAGTTCTTAATGCAACCGCTGTGTTAGATTTTTAAAATTAACGTTACTACGACATACAGCGTGCGCTAAAGCGAGACCGCACCGAAATTCATGGCCGAATAATAGTTTTACATTTTTCAACAGAACAACGAATTAACATCATAAATAGTTCTTACTTTTTGATGAGCTTCCATCAGAATCTTGTGCAAGTGGTCCTTTGTCCAGAATCATCGTTGCTCGGTTGTAGATTGCCGTCTTCAACTTAGGAATTAGCAGCAAACATTAGCCATGTGGCGAAGACGTGTCCAACTCACCATAACGCAGGACAAAGAAATATCCGAAAATCGCAATATACTGATATAAACTGATATAACTCAGTTTAAAATAACTACATTATGATGTCTTTAACACCTATATCGAATAAAATCAGAGCCGGATATATCTAAGGCCTATAACGAGAGCTTTCAGAATGCCATCCTGAGGTCCTCCTCTGCGCCATGACGAACGTTGAAAAGACCGCACCTCCGGTTCCATGAGCCTTTATATGGCCTCAGATCTGCCTAGCAACACAATTCCAATTCTCACTGCTTTCTGACATCTAGGGGAAATCGTATGCAGTGCATGTCGACTCATAGATCACATGCAATTTAATAAACTGACCCTGGAACAGAGCATCGATTTCAGATTTCTCACTTCCTGACAGGAAGTTAGCTGCAACTTGAGTTCTGTTTTACTCACAGATATAATTCAAACGGTTTTAGAAACTAGAGAGTGTTTTCTATCCGATAGTAATAATAATATGCATATTGTACGAGCAAGAATTGAGTACGAGGCAGTTTAATTTGGGAACGAATTTTTACAAAGTCGAAATGGCCCCCCCTATTGACAAGAAGTTGTAATGTGTGTTATTTATCTGTGTCAAACAAGCAAACCTAATCCTCTAAGCTTTAATAAACTTTGCTTGTTCTTTATGCAGGTTAGCATTTTTCGTCATGAATCTTGTTCTAGAGGAGGCTTGTGGAGTGGCCACAGTCATAAAATCAGATTTTTAAACCTAACCGTAACCCCACTGCTAACCTTAATACATAACCTTCAAAATTCTGCCCCCTAGCTGAAAGAGGTTAACCTCTATTTTTATTTTTTTAAATAACGTTCCCAAGGTAAACGGACTATTTCTCAGGTCCAGATCGTAGAATATGCATATAATTTACAGATTCGGTGTCACGTTCTGACCTTAGTTCTTTTGTTATTTCTTTGTTTTAGTATGGTCAGGGCGTGAGTTGGGTGGGTTATCTATGTCTGTGTTTCTATCTTGGGTTTTTCGTTTGGCCTGATATGGTTCTCAATCAGAGGCAGGTGTTAGTCATTGTCTCTAATTGGGAACCATATTTAGGGAGCCTGTTTTTGGTTGTGTTTTGTGGGTGGTTGTCTTCCGTGTCTGTGTGTTCCACACGGAACTGTTTCGGTTTTCGTTCGTTCAATTTATTGTTTTGTATTTCAGTGTTCAGTTTGTTCTATTACAGTTTCATCATGAACACTTACCACGCTGTGCGATTTTTTTACATTTTAAATCTGTGTTTCCTGGCCCGTCTTTCTTCCATTTAATGGGGTATCAACCAGATTCCTTTTCCAATGGCTTCCTCAGGCTGTGACCAGGCTTTAGACATAATTTCAGGCTTTTATTTTGAAAAATGAGCGAGTTCTTTCAAAAGTAGTCAGGTGTCCTCTGAATATTTCATGCTCGTGAGAAAGGGGCACCCCATTTTCCTTTAGTCTCTTAATGAATAGGTTATGGTCCTTTTGAAATATTATCGATTATGTATGTTAACTTCTTGGAACTATAGGGGGTGCTGTTCCGCATTAGCATATTTGGGCCTCCAAATTAAACTGCCTCGTGCTAAATTCTTGATCGTACAATATGCATATTATTGTTATTATTGGATAGAAAACACCTTCTAGTTTCTATAGAAGTTGGAATTTTGTCTCTGAGTGGTACATAACAATTTCTACAGCACTTTTCATGACAGGGTTCAGATTTCAGAAATTTTTACCTCTGATCTGGAGTCTGTTTTTAAGGCGACAGTGAATGCTATGAAGAAACCGACACTGCCTACGTCTTCCTCTGGGTGTCTGTACGTCATCACGTTTTGATGAAATCGATGGGACATTCACAGCCATTATAAAGACCAAAATGTATAGGGACCGCCCTTTCTCGTCGTGCGCCTGAAGCGTGAAGGCCATCGGACTTGCCTCGTTCCAAATCGTTGTCTAACCAGCAATATTTCTCCGGTCATGTTTCAGTCGTTATAGTTGTTAAAACATCATAATGTAGTTAATTTGAACCGTTTTATAGCAATTTTATCCGTTTAGTGCGATTTTGAGGAATTTATTTGTTGTGCACTCTGAAACTTTGGACACGTTTTGGGGTGTCGGTCGTTGTGGTGGACATTTCGAAGGACAGAGGACATCTATCGACCAAAAGACGTTTATAACATAGAAAGGATACATTGCCCAAGAATCTGATGGAAGAACAGCTCAAGTAAGCAATATTTAATATGATAATCGTGTTTCTGTCGAAAATATTTTATCGCATATTTCGCCTTTTTGTTTGGTATAGCTTCACTTGGCGAACCCTGTATTGAAAAGTAAGGATAATTTAAAAAATGTAAATCAGCGGTTGCATTAAGACTAATTTGTCTTTCGATTCCTGTCAACCCTGTATTTTTAGTCAAGTATATGATTAGCTTTCAATTAAACTAGATCACTCTGATAGATGACGTCAGACATATTGAGGCTTGATTTCCTAGTATTTTTATTGTGTAACCACGGTTTTGTATGGCTAAATATGCACCTTTTCGAACAAACTGTATATGTATATTGTAAATGATGTTACAGGAGTGTCATCGGAAGAATTCTGAGAAGGTTATTGAAAAAATTAATATATTTTGGCGGTGATTCGTTATAGCGCTCTTTGGCTGAATCGATGCTCTGGTAACGTTTGCACATGTGGTAGCTAACTTATCGATTTATTGTGTTTTCGCTGAAAAACGCTTAGAAAATCTGAATATGGTCTGAATCACAAGAACTGGGTCTTTCCATTGCTATGCTTTGTCTATTTTTATGAAATGTTTTATGATGAGTAAATTGGTCATACACGTTGCTCTATCTAGTAATTCTAGTCGATTGTGATGGTCGGTGCAATTGTAAACTGTGATTTCTACCTGAAATATGCACTTTTTTTAACAAAAACTATCCTATACCATGAATATGTTATCAGACTGTCATCTGAAGAGGTTTTTTCTTGGTTAGTGGATATCAATATCTTAGTTGAGCCGAATTGGTGATAGCACCTGAAGGAGTAAGAAACTGATGGAGTTAGAATAGTGGTGTATTTTGCTAACGTGTTTAGCTAATAGATTACATATTTGTCTTCCCTGTAAAACATTTTAAAAATCTGAAATGGTGGCTTTATTCACAAGATCTGTATCTTTCATCTGGTGTCTTGGACTTGTGATTTAATGATATTTAGATGCTACTATCTACTTGTGGAAGCTATGCTAGCTATGCTAACAGTGTGTGGGGGGATGGGGGGTGCTCCGGACCCGGGGTAGAGGCTCGTTAGAGGTTAAAAACAACCCGAGGATTGATTATAAAAAACATTTGACATGTTTCTACGAACATTACGGATACTTTTTGGAATTTTCATCGAACGGAACGAGGCTTTGATTTTCTGAACATAACGAGCAACCCAAATGGCGTTTTTTTTAAATGAAAGTAATATTTATCGAACAAAAAGAACATTTGCTGTGTAACTGGGAGTCTCGTGAGTGCAAACATCCGAAGATTATCAAAGGTAAGCGATTTTCTTTTTTGCTATTCTGACTTTCGTGACCATGCTAATTTGGGGCTAGCTGTTGTAGCATTGATTGATAGACTCACAAAAAGCTTGGATTGCTTTCGCTGCAAAGCATATTTTAAAAATCTGACACGATAGGTGGATTAACAACAAGCTAAGCTGTGTTTTGGTATATTTCACTTGTGATTGCATGATTATAATATTTTAGCAATATTTTTGAATCTGATACGTTTGGGAATTTTCTTCTGCCTTTCAGGACCGGACGAGGCTGTAGTTTTTCTGAACATAACGCTCAACCCATATGGCGTTTTTTTGTTATAAAAGTAATATTTATCGAACAAAAATAACATTTATTGTGTAACTGGGAGTCTCGTGAGTGCAAACATCTGAAGATTATCAAAGGTAAGCGATATTTTTTTTTGCTTTTCTGACTTTCGTGACCATGCTAATTTGGGGCTATGTAACGCTCTAGGTGTCGGGGTGTTTGTGGAATCAGACGGAGGAACAGCAGAGCTTCAATAGGTTGAGTTTAATTCCCAACTCGTACACAAACAATGTCCAAACCGGACTACTGGGTGTCAAATAAACACCTGTCTTCCAACATGAAGACAAAACCAGTACACACACAGAACCACTCCCGGAATCCAAAGAAACAGACGAACAATCCCGCACAAAGAGCAGACAGGCTGGCTGACTAATAAAGCCACCCTGATTGGCTAATTCCCTCAAACCAGGTGATAACCATAAACACATAGGAGGGGGAGGAAAAAGAGTCAGTAGCAGCTAGTAGGCCTGTGACGACGACCGCCGAGCGCCACCCGAACGGGAAGGAGAGCCTGCCTCGGTTGAAGTCGTGACAGTACCCCCCCTCTGACGCGCGGCTCCGCAGCGCGCCGACACCGGCCTCGAGGTCGACCCGGAGGACGAGGCGCAGGGGCTCCGGATGGAGGCGATGGAAATCCTTACCATAGATGGATCCAACTGTCCTCCACCGGTACCCAGCACCTCTCCTCCGGACCGTACCCCTCCCAGTCCACGAGGTACTGTAGGCCCCTCGCCCGGCGTCTCGAGTCCAGAATGGCCCGTATCGTGTACGCCGGGGACCCCTCGATGTCCAGAGGGGAGGAGGGACCTCCGGTACCTCACCGTCCTACAGGGGACCAGCTACCACCGGCCTGAGGAGAGACACATGAAACGAGGGTTAATACGATAATAGGAAGGGAGTTTTAATCGATAACACACCTCGTTTATTCTCCTCAGGACTTTGAATGGCCCTACACACTGCGGCCTCAGCTTCCGGCAGGGCAAGCGGAGGGGTAGGTTTCGGGTCGAGAGCCAGACCCTTTCCCCGGTACAAACACGGGGCCTCACTGCGGTGGCGGTCAGCGCTCCTCTTCTGCCTTCCAGTAGCTTGTTGAAGGGACTCCCGGACGGCCCTCCAGGTCTCCTTGGAGCGCTGTACCCACTCCTCCACCGCAGGAGCCTCGGTCTGGCTCGGATGCCATGGTGCCAGGACCGGCTGGTACCCCAACACACACTGAAAGGGG